>NW_026112377.1:40000-77500 GCF_024679095.1 Eriocheir sinensis | reverse complement strand
TCCAGCCAGTTAGTCAGAAGTTCAGCCAGTCAGTTATCCAGCCAGCCAGTTAGTCAGAAGTTCATCCAATCAGTTATCCAGCCAGCCAGTTAGTCAGAAGTTCATCCAATCAGTTATCCAGTCAGCCAGGTAGTCAGAAGTTCAGCCAGTCAGTCAGCTAGTCAGAAGTTCATCCAATCAGTTATCCAGCCAGCCAGTTAGTCAGAAGTTCAGCCAGTCAGTTATCCAGTCAGTCAGCCAGTCAGTTATCCAGTCATCCAGTTAGTCAGCCAACCAGCCATCCAATTAACTACATGTCACCTCCATTCTTTTCGCCACCCTTGTCCTTTACCTTTTCCTTCGTTTCCTTCTCTAAATATACCTTGCCTTGTCACTGCCACCTTTGTCATTAGTACTGCCGTCACGTCACCGCCACTACCACCACTGATATCACGCACGTATGCACTACCACCGTCACTGTCGCTACTACAAACACAACCGCTACTTCTACTACAATCATTACCTCTGGAGTCCCCCTCACGTTCACTAACTTTACCAACACTTTGGGCCAGTCTTATAGTCCAGTACAGCACGTTTGTAAGCTCCCCAACCACACACAAAACACAAATCCTTACCTTTTTTATGCCCTTTATCGGGAAATCTAACCTCTCCTAATGTACCAAAGTCTGTCCTTAACTAATCTAATCTAATCGAACCTAACCTAGCCTCTACCCTAACTTAATATAATCTAACCTAATCTAACTGAACCTAATCTAACTGAACCTAATCTAATCGAACCTAACCTAACCTAACCTAACTTATAGAACCCTAACTTTATAATCTAACCTAATCTAACAACCTAATCTAATCGAACCTAACCTAAGCTAACCTAATCTACCCTAACTTACCTAACCTAACTTCATCTACCCTAACTTAAATATAACCTAACCTAATCTTTCCTTAACTAATATAATCGAACCTAACCTAACCTAACTTAATCTACCCTAACTTAATATAATCTAACCTAATCTCACTGAACCTAGTCTAATCGAACCTAACCTAACCTAACCTAATCAATCCTAACTTAAATATAACTTAACCTAATCTGTCCTTCACTAATATGATATAATCGAACCTAACTTGACCTAACCTAAGCTAACCTAACTTAATCTACCCTAACTTAAAATCTAACCTAATCTAACTTAACCTAATCTAATCGAACCTAACCTAACCTAACCTAACCTACCCTAACTTAAATGTAACCTAACCTGATCTAACTGAACCTAACCTAATCTAATCTAACCAAACCTAACCAAACCTAAGCAAACCTAACCTTACCTAATCTAATTTATCCAAACCTCACCTAACCCCTACATTTGCACCTCCACCTCTACATCTCAATAATTACCATCACAATTATCACCAAAAAAACACCACCACAATACTCTATACGTCAACCACCATAACCACCACCACCACCACAACCACCACCACCGCAATGATCACCAACCACCACAGAAACCACCACCACCACCACCACCGCTACCATCACCTCTACCTCCACCCCCCCCTACCCCCACCATTGTATATCACCCCTCCCCACGCTCCTCCCTCCCCCCCTCACCGCCACCACCAAAGGTACCCGATACAAAACACGCTGAATAAAAGTGATTCTATGCTCCTGAGACTTACCTGGCCAACACGTCTAACCAGCGCACACCTGGAGACGTCACCTGGGAGCGGCAACACCTCCGTAGAGAGAGAGAGAGAGAGAGAGAGAGAGAGAGAGAGAGAGAGAGAGACTACAGGAGACACATTCTATTTTCTTTTCTTTCGTTCCTCTTTTATTCCTTCCTTCAATTACTCATGCAATCTTTCCTTCGTTTCTTTTTTGTCTTGTTTTTGTTATTTCCCTTCTCCTTTTCTTCCTCCTCCTCCTCTTCCTCTTCTTCCTCCTCCTCATTCTCAGTCACCTTTACAAGACTTCGTTAGTGATATGTTTATGTATCGAGGAGGAGGAGGATGAGGAGGAGGAGGAGGAGGTGGAGGGTAAAAGCCTTCCTCTCTTCCATATCTTCCTTGTCTTCTATGTGTCCTTCCTTTCCATACTTACCACCCATATTTCTTTCTTTTTTCCTAGTCTTCCCCTTTCCTTCCCTCTCTTGCCCCTTTTGTTGGTGGGGGAAACTCCTTCAAGAGGCGTGCAAAGGAAAGGGACACAATAAGGGGAGGAAAGGGTTGAGTGTATTAGGACGAGGGTCAGAGGCTTACTCCTTCCCCTTTCTCAACCCTCTTCCTTCCCCTCGTCCTGCAAAGGTGAGAAATACGGGCTTAATGAGGGAAAAGAAGGAAGGAAAGAAGAGAGGATGAAAGGAAGGAAGGAAAGAAGGGAGGACTAAAGTAAGGAAGGAAGGAAAAAAGGGAGGATGAAAGGAAGGAAGGAAAGAAGGGAGGATGAAAGGAAGGAAGGGCAGAAGGGAGGATGAAAGGAAGGAAGGAAAGAAGGGAGGATGAAAGGAAGGAAGGAAAGAAGGGAGGATGAAAGGAAGGAAGGAAGGAAGGGAGGATGAAAGGAAGGAAGGAAAGAAGGAAGGAAGGAAAGAAGGGAGGATGAAAGGAAGGAAGGACAGAAGGGAGGACGAAAGGAAGGAAGGAAAGAAGGAACGAGGTAGGGAAGGTGTTCGGTGAAAAGAAGTTAAGGAAATAGTAAGTAATGTGAAGAAATGAGTTTGGACGTAGAAAAGACAAGGTAAGTGAAAGAAGGGATGAGGGGAAGCTAGTTTGGGTAGGAGGAAGGAAACGCAGGATACGGAAGCGAAGGGAAAGGAAGGAGGAAATTAGATATGAGGGGAGACAAGCAAATGATATGAAGCACAAATTGAAAGAAATGATGAAAAAAGGAGATTAAGTAAAGAAAAGGGAAAATGGGAAGGGAGAGCTAAAATTCACTTTCCTTTCTTTCCTTCCTTTCTCTTTCCTCTCTTCCTTCCTCTTTCCTTCCTTCCTTCTCCCTCTTTTCTTCGCTGACAATACTTACAACCAAGAAAAGAGAGGAAGAAGAGAGTAATGGAAAGATGAGGAAGAAGTGATGGAAGAGAGAATGGAAAGGAAAGGGGAAATTAATGAAAAGTGAAGGAAAAGTAGAAATGGAAAGAAACGAATAAGAATGAAGGAAAAAAAAAAGAAATAAAGAGGAAGAGAATGAGTTGAGTATCTCCTCTTCTTTTCCTCCCTCTCTCCTTCTTTCCTCTTCCTTCCCTCTCAGACACAACACAACCAAGGACGAAGTGGATGGAGAATTAAGGGAAAGGAAAGAGGAGGATAAGGAAAAGGAAGGAAACAATGGAAGACAGGGAAACGAAAAGGAAGAAGTAATAATGGAAACAAACAAAAATAGAAGAACGAAACAGGAGAGAGAAGAGGGAGAGCAAACGAAAAACGGAGAAAGGAAAGGAAATAAAGGAAAGGGAAAGGAAAGAAAGAGGCGATGGAAAGTCTGGAAAACGAAAAGGAAGAAGCAAAAATGGAATGAACAGGATAAACAGAGGAATAAAAGGATAGGAAGGAAAGGGAAAGCGAGTATTAAAAATCTTCCCTCCTTTCCTCCACACACCCTCTTTCCTCCTTCTTTCCTCCACCTCCTCCTTCCCTCCGCTGACACGATACAACCATTTGGCCGTCAGCTGGAAATGTGGAGTGATTATGGCGAATGAATCTGTGTTATGACCAAGCTCGGCGCGGTCCATTCCCGTCCCCTGAAGATTATATTAAGCCATTTATATCAACCGGCATTATTTTCCTCCTGCCCTCTCTCTCTCTCTCTCTCTCTCTCTCTCTCTCTCTCTCTCTCTCTCTCTCTCTCTCTCTCTCTCTCTCTCTCCCGCGCTCCCTTCTGCTCGGGGTCTCTCTCTCTCTCTCTTGCTCCTTCTTCCTCCCTTCTGCCCCTTCTTGCTTTCTTTTTCCTTTCTTACTTGCTTGCTTTCTTTCACTTGCTTTCTTGTTTCTCTGTCTTTTTGTTATTTTCTATTTTCGTTTCGTGTAATTCTTTTCTTTTGTGTTCTTCCTTCCTTCCTTCCTTGCTTTCCTTCACTCGCTTTCTTGTTCCTTTCTTCCTTTCTTTCTTTCTTGCTTGCTTTCTTTATTCTTGCCTTCTTGATTCTCTGTCTTTATGTTCTTTTCTTATATTCTCGTTTCGTTTACTTTTCTTTCCTTCTATGTGTTCTTCCTTCCTTCTTTCCTTCCTTCCTTCCCTCCTTGCTTTTCTTCACTTGCTATCTTCATTCCAGGTCACGTCTTCTCCCTGTCTTTATTCAATCACAGTTTTCTTTTTTCTTTTCTGATTTATTTTTCTATTTTCTTTTCATCTTTTCCTTTTTTTTCCTTGGTTTTTGTTTCCTTTCTTACCTTCTTCGCGTCTTCCTTTCCTTCTTTATTTTCTTTCTTTTTCATTTTTTTTAATTATTTCTCTTTCCTTTCTTCCTTTCTTCTTTCGCTTTTCTTCCTTCATTCTTTTAATCCTTTCTTTCCTTTCCCTTTCCTTTCCCTCTCTTCCTCTTTTCTTTCTTCCTTTTTTCTCTTCTTTCCCTTTTCTTCCTTCATTCATTCAATCCTTTTCTTTCCTTTTCCTTTCTCCCTCTTCCTCTTTCCTCTCTTCCTTTTTCCTACGTATTTTTCTCTCCGTCTTTCATTACGTCATTACTCTTTGCTCTCCTCCTAGTCCTCCTCCTCCTCCTCCTCCTCCTCCTCCTTCTGCTCAAACTCATCTCGTACTTTAATATCTCTCGGTCATTCATATCCTCATGTACTTCACCTTCATCCACATTTTATATCCTCGTTTAATATTCTTTCCCTGCATTCCTACCTTCTCATTTTCCTCCCCGCCCCTCCTCCTCCTCCTCCTCCTCCTCCTCCTCCTCCTCCAACTCCTCCTCCTCGTTTCGCTTTCTACCTTCTCTTCCTTTTCTTGGTATACCTCTTTCACTTTCTGTTGCTCTTTCTCCCCCCCCCCCTTATATTTTTGCCCCCCCCATGACCTTGTATTTCTCCTATTTCTCCTCTTCCTCCTTCTCCTCTTCTTCCTCCTTCTCTTCCTCCTCCTCCTTATGCTTTTCTACCTGCTTTTTACCTCTTCCTCCTCCACCACTACCACTATCATCACCGGCCCTTCCTCCTCCTCCTTCTTCTCCTCCTCCTCCTCCTCCTCCTCCTCCTCCTCCTCTTCCTACTCTTCAGTCGAGTTTAAACTTCTCTCATCTGGATTACCAACACTGAGGGCTCAGCTTGCTCTCTCTCTCTCTCTCTCTCTCTCTCTCTCTCTCTCTCTCTCTCTCTCTCTCTCTCTCTCTCTCTCGTTTGATTTATTTTTGTCCTTTTTTTTTATTTTTCTTGATTATTAAAAGGAGTGGCATTGATAGTAGTAGTAGTAGTTGTAGTAGTAGAAGTAGTAATAGTAGTAGTAGTAGTTGTAGTAGTAGAAGTAGTAATAGTAGTAGTAGTAGTAATAGTAGTAATAGTATACGTTCTTTCCTTCCTCTTAATCGTTTCTTCCCTTTTTAGCATTTCCTCCTCCTCCTCCTCCTGCTTCTCCTCCTCCTCCTCCTCCTCCTCCTCCTCCTCCTCTTCCCCGCGCATTAACACACTCGGCACCCTCAGGTCGCTCCCCTCTCACGGCTGTCGAAATGAAGAGCAAAAATTTTATGCATAAGGTTCCGGGTTTTCCCCTCACCGATGATGCTCCTGTGCACGGCCGAGAGGTGAGGGGGAGGGGAGAGGGAGGGAGGGGAGAAGAGAGAGATAGAAGGAAGAGCGACGGGAGGGGAGATAGGGAAGAAGAGAAGAGTGAGGGGTATGGGAAGATTCAGAGGGGAAGGGAGAAGAGAGAGATAGAGGAAAGAGTGAAGGGAGGGGAGATAGAGAGGGAAGAAGAGAAGAGTGAGGGGAAGGGGATGACGAAGGAGGGAGGTGAAGGAGGAGGGAAAATGGGGGGAAAGGAGCTAAAAAAGAGGAAGGGGGGAAGAGAGAGATAGGAGAGGGAGGGGTAGGGTGGGAAAAGGGAGAGTGTGATAAGGGGAGAAGGGACTGAAGGAGAGTAGAAGTAGAGGAGAAAAACGAAAAAGGGAGAAGAAAGAAGCAAATAAAGAGAGGGAAGAGATAGGGGAGAAAGGGAACCGAGGGAGAAAGGAGAATGAAGAGGAGAAGAAGAGAGAAGAAGAAAGGGCGGTTATTGAGGGAAGAGAGAAACTGTGAGTAAGGGGAAAAGGGAGGGGAGAGGGGAGTAAGGGGAGAAGGGGAGGAGAGGGGAGGGGAGGAAAGCTGGTACTAATTCAAGCGAGATAGTGTCCCGTTCCTCAGCTTGGGAGAGAGAGAGAGAGAGAGAGAGAGAGAGAGAGAGAGAGAGAGAGAGAGAGAGAGAGAGAGAGAGAGAGTCTGGGGGGAGGAGGGTACATATGGGTTGTGGGTGGGATTGGATGGGGTGAGAAGTGGAGGAAGAAGAGAAAGAGGAGGAGGAGGAGGAGGAGGAGGAGGAGGAGGAGGAGGAGGAGGTACTTGAGGTTCAGGTTACCCACAAAACATCTCCCTCCCTTGATAGGTCTATTCTTCCTTTGATTGTCTCTTGAGGTGAGAGAGAGAGAGAGAGAGAGAGAGAGAGAGAGAGAGAGAGAGAGAGAGAGAGAAGAGGGTGAAAATTGATATACACTTGAAAAGAATAAAATAAAAAATGAGAGTAAAAGAGGGAATGACGTAAGGAAAGGGAGAGGAGGGAGGGAAGGAGGAAGTGGCTACCAGAAATGCTTAGAGGAAGGGAAGAAAAAGGGGGGATGGGAAGGGGAAGATGGAGGGGAGAATGATAGGAGGGGGAAGAGAAATAAGAATGAAAGAGCAAGAACCAGAAAGAGAAAAAAAGTGATAGTTGAAAGGAAAGGTAGAAAGAGGAAGAGGAAAGGGGAATTGAAGAAAAAGAAGGATTAGAAAGAGGAAGAGGAAGGAAGGAAATAGAAGGGAGGAGGAAAAAAACCCAGAAGGGGGAGGCAAAAAGGAAAATTGAAGAAGGAAAAAAGGAAGATTGAAGGAGGAAAAAAAGGAAAATTGAAGTGGCAAAATGAGGTTAAGAGAATAGGGAGAAAAAGTTGAGAAGGAAAAAAGGAAAAGGGGAAAAAGAAGGAGAGTAGAAAAGGAAACAAACACTGAGGAGGAGGAGGAGGAGGAGGAGGAGGAGGAGGAAGTGGAGTGTGTGTGTGTGTGTGTGTGTGTGTGTGTGTGTGTGTGTGTGTGTGTGTGTGTGAGGATTAAGGAAGGTGTGAGAGTGCAATGGTTTATGCAGGAGGGAAGTGGAGAGAGGGAGGGAGAGAGGGAGAGGGAGGGAGGGTGGGAGGGAGGGAGGAAGAGAGTCTGCTTGAGAGGCGCTTGTGAGAGGAGGAGGAGGAGGAGGAGGAGCTATACTGAAGTGCCTGTGTGTGTGTGTGTGTGTGTGTGTGTGTGTGTGTGTGTGTGTGTGTGTGTGTGTGTGTGTAGGTTAGGTTGGGTCGTCTTTGAGTGCTTGGTCTATAGGTAAGGGGAATGTTGGCTTGGAGGAGGAGGAGGAGGAGGAGGAGGAGGAAGAAGAGAAGGAGGAGGAGGAGGAGTTAGGTGTCTGGGAGGGAAAGATATCTTGTTTTAAGTGGTTGATGGGAGGTAGATAGAGTGTGGGAAGATCAGAGGAGGAGGAGGAGGAAGAGGAAGAAGAGGAGGAGGAGGAGGAGGAGGAGGAGGAGGAGGAGGAGAGAGAGAGAGAGAGAGAGAGAGAGAGAGAGAGAGACGTGATGTAATAGGTAAGCGGGGAGAGGACTTTGGAGAGGGTTGAGTGGGGACTGGAAAGGGGGGAAGGGTGCTGACAGATTGAGGAGGAGCAGGAGGAGGAAGAGGAAGAAGGGAGAGAGAAGAGGGTCTGTCATCACCACTCTTGCTCTCCCTTTCTCTCTCTCCCTTTTCTCCCCCTTTCTTTTCCTCGTCCAACTCTCCCTCACCTGTTCTCTCTCTCTCTCTCTCTCTCTCTCTCTCTCTCTCTCTCTCTCTCTCTCTCTCTCTCTCTCTCACACACACACACACACACACACTTCTCCCCTCCTTTATCCCTCCCTCTCCCTCTCCCTCTTCCTCTCCCCCTCTCTCTCCCCCCTCCCTCCCTCTCTGAACTGAATTTCGTCTGTCACTCACTCCCTTGCACTTTTTCGCCTATTATTCCACTTCCACGCTCGCCATCCGTCCGTCTGTCTGTTTCCATATCCGTCAGCCTGTCTGTATCTCTCTGTTAGCATGCCGGCTTGATCTGTTGTTCCATTACTGTATATGCTTCGTTTTTTTTGTGTTTGTGTCTGTTTGTGTGTGTGTGTGTGGGTGTTTTTGGGTATTACTGTTTTTTTGTGTGTATGATGTTTTTTTTTAATCTTTTTTTGCATCGTATATGTTTGTTTGTGTAGATGTACATTTTTCTGTATTTCTTTATTATTTTTTTTAGGTGCCTATAGCTCCGGTAGGCTCGCTTAAGGGGTCTATTGGATGGCCCCTGTTCGTTAGTGGCTCAGGCGAATTTTTTTTATAGTGGCTGCCGTGATGTATGGCACTTGCTTGGCCCATTTATTTTCGGGTCAACGTGGAGACAGATAAAGAAACAGATTGGTAGATAGCGACAGGCAATCACATACTTTTAGGAGCAGTGAGTAGCGGGCTTTTTTTATATATATATTTGTTTCCTTTTTTTTACGCCTTTGAACTGACTTTTGCTGTAGAAAAAGAAAACTAAAAGACAGACACAGAGACAGACGAAGCAAGAGCAGACAGACAAACACACATCAAGTTAAGGAGACAAGAAGTTTACAAAGAGGCGAAAAAACAACAACTTATTAACTCTATTTCCAAAAGTGAGACTCAGACCAAAAAAAAAAGTATGTGTATAGCTACGAGAGGTTATTAAAATGTACATAAAAGGAGGAGGAAGTGGAGGTATGGGTGTAAATATATAGAGAAAGGAATTTGTACACTATTGCTGGAATTTATGGCTGTCATATAATAGAAAGGATGGCAATTAAAGAGAGAGAGAGAGAGAGAGAGAGAGAGAGAGAGAGAGAGAGAGAGAGAAGTTGTTTGTTAGCGTTTCAGTGCCAAGTAACAGACAGACAGTTCACAGTTTGGTCACAGTTCGTCAAGTCGTCACTGGGAACCTCAAATTACCGGTCAGTAGTAGTAGTAGTGGTAGTAGTAGTAGTAGTAGTAGTAGTAGTAGTAGTAGCATTTGATCGTTTTATTTTCATTTTTATTTTCATTTTTATTTTTATTTATTTTTATCATTTCTAGTTTTTGTTTTTATATGCAGTTTTCATTTTATTTATGATTTATCTTATTTTATTTTATTATTTTGTCATTTTATCATTCTTTTTATTATCTCGTTACAGTGAATAATGAAAATGAAGCTCCGTATTCATATCATCATCGGTTATTCCTCTCTGCCCAGGGCGTGTTCAGGCATTGCTGGCGCCCTGTTGTTATCCCCTAATGAATATCAGTGAATAAGGTCATAATTTACGGCTATAATTTTCACCGCGATAATTTTCCCCGCATAGTTTCTCGCCACGATACGCACGCTACGGCACGCGGCCAGCGGAACTCGGGACGCGGTATTTGCGCCAGAGTTTAATTCTTTAGGTGGTGAAATACTTACTGTGTTGAAGATATGTATAGAGACAGGAAGAGATGCGGGCTTTGTTTTTCATTCCGGGCTGTTTTTATTACAGTTTTCTCTTTTTTTTTTGCCCTTGAGCTGTTTACTATAATTCTTTAGTTCGTGAAATACTTACTGGGCTGAAGATATGTATAGAGACAGGAAGAGATGCGGGCTTTTTTCTTTTCATTGCGGGCTTTTTTTCCAATATAGCTTTTTTTTTTGCCCTTGAGCTGTTTACTGTAAAGAAAAAAAAAAAAAGGTCATGATTTCCGTTGCAGTTTCCCGTTCTGATCATTATGCTTCGATACGCTATAATTGACGCACATAATGACCCTTTCCGCTGCCGTATTCCAAGCTGTTCCGCACTTAGGAGTCAGTAATTACCAACTCAAAACCAAAAAAAATATTAACCCAAAAAGTAAAAAAAAATGCAACAACAAGTTCTAGCCGATTTTTTTCTCGTTAATTTCCACATACTTAACAATTTTTTTTTAACATACTATTACTACCAAAGAAAATTAATATGTTGCATGTAGTAGCTATTGACTCCAGGCAATGCATGGGTCATAGAAAATTCGTACGAGACGGGGACTGGTTGACTGATCATGTTGAAACGTGTGGAAGGAAATGCCAATAAAGGGAGAGAGCTTGCAATATGTGTGTGTGTGTGTGTGTGTGTGTGTGTGTGTGTGTGTGTGTGTTTATTTCCCTAGTTGCAGTTTTACAGGGCCTGGTCTTACGCTCGTGTGGTCCCGTCTCCATATCTGTATTTGTCCAATTTTTCCTTAAAGTTATGCACACTCTTCGCCGATACTACATCCTCACTTAGTCTGTGTGTGTGTGTGTGTGTGTGTGTGTGTGTGTGTGTGTAACTCGTGGACTTTGATACGTAATACAGACCTAGAGTGACCTAACCTAATTCAAACTAAGCTAAGCAAAAAAAAAAATACTATTCAATGATGTATATTTGCCAGTTATCTCGATTCTATATTCAATTACTCTGGTTTAATTTTCCTGTAATGGTTTGTGAAGTGTTTTTCGGAAGCTAAATGAAGATGAAGACAATAACTGATGGCTTGTAACTGTTATCAATCAATTGTTTTCTTCTATCTGTCTTTTCGGTTCCCTTGCTTTCTCTTCGTTTATTAACTTTCTCCTACGACTTCATATTTTCCGGTCGTTTGTCTTTTTATTTTCTCTCTCTCTCTCTCTCTCTCTCTCTCTCTCTCTCTCTCTCTCTCTCTCTCTCTCTCTCTCTCTCTCTCGTCTAATATTTAATGGATTTAATTTCACTTCGTCCCCGCTCGACTTTTCTCTCTCTCTGAAGTATTTATCTCAACAATTTATCGTTATTGGTTTCAGCATTTCGTGTTATTTCAATATTCTTGTTCTCCTTTGCTTTATTGTTCTCTCTATCTCCTCTCTTTTGTTTTGTTTTGTTGTCTCTCTTGTTTTCACTCAGTCGGTTTTCTTTCTTTCTCTTCCCAGACGCTTCTTCTTCTTCTTCTTCTTCTTTCTCTCTCTCTCTCTCTCTCTCTCTCTCTCTCTCTCTCTCTCTCTCTCTCTCTCTCTCTCTCTCTCTCTCTCTCTCTCTCTCTTGTGCACGTGCCATAGAGGATAAGACGCAGACACACACACACACACACACACACACAGAGAGAGAGAGAGAGAGAGAAATGCATACAGACTTCGCCGCCCCTTTCTTCCAGACGCGTGACTTCTGAATGTACACACACACACACACACACACACACACACACACACACACACACACACACACACACACACACACGTACACGGTGACATTTCCCCTTTCTGGAGGAGGTGAAAGACGACGACGACGAGGAGAAGGAGGAGGAGGAGGAGGAGGAAGGCCTTAACGTGTTTGTCTAACTTCAGAAGAGGATGTGAAGGGACGGATGGAGAGAAGAAGGAAGGGAGGGAAGGAGAGGAAGTAAAGAGAGAGAGAAGGAGAGGTGGCATAATTGGTTAAATACAGAGAGAGAGAGAGAGAGAGAGAACGGAAGTGAGAAGATTAAGATGCAGGAAGGAAGGAGGGAGAGGAAAGGAAGAAGGAAGACAGAGAAGTGTGTGTGTGTGTGTGTGTGTGTGTGTGTGTGTGTGTGTGTGTGTGTAGAATAAAAAAAGGAGAGAAGAGAAAAAAATGTGATTAAGAGAAGTAGGGAAGAGAGGAGATAAATGGGGAGAAGGGAAAGAGAGAAAATGCAAGAAGAGGATCAGGAAAGACTATGAATTTAAAAGAGGAAGAGAAGGGCGGTAGAGGGAGGGAGAGGGAAGAGAAAAATGTGATGAAACGGAGAGAAAAGAGAAGATTAATGGGAATAAGAAGAAGGAGAGAGAGAGAGAGAGAGAGAGAGAGAGAGAGAGAGAGAGAGAGTGTAGAATCGTGGCTTGTGATGTGTAATAACTGAAAGGAAGAAAGAAAGGAAAGAAGGAACATGGGAGAGTAAGAAGAAGGGAGGAAAAAGGAGGAGGAGGAGGAAGAAGAAGACGAGGAGAAAGAGAAAGATACGGAAAATGGAATAACTGAAAGGAAGAAAGAAAGGAAGGAAAGAAGGAAGAAGGGAGGAGGAAGTGGATGTTTATGCAGGATGTTGGGAGAGAGAGGGAGACAGACAAACAGACAGACAGAGGAACAGACAGACGGATGGATTGATAAATGATGCGAGCGTAAGATGAAGATGACGAGTGTTTCACAAGCGTTAAAGCAGCAGGAAGAGGAAGAAGAGGAGGAGGAGGGGAGAAGGAGAAGGAAGAAGAAGAAGAAGAAGAAGAAGAAGAAGAAGAAGAAGAAGAAGAAGAAAACTTATTATTTGTGGTATGAATGAGATGAACTTTCTGTAACTTCTTTTCTTCATCTTTTTCTTATTTTTTCTTCATATCCCTTGCGTAATCTGCACCTATACCAACATTCTTCTTCCTCCTCCTCCTCCTCCTCCTCCTCCTCCTCTTCCACCTCCCTTCCTCCTCCCACAGAAAGTTTGTGTTGCGTTTTCATGTAAGTAATTTCCATGCGTCTTGTACCCAAATGCCCATCACACACAACATGCTCACGGAGGAAAAGAATTTGAGGTTTAGCGTCAATACCACGAGAAATATATATACGTGAATAACTTTTGCCAGACGTCTTTATTAATGTCATTCCTCGCTTATTCTCAGAAGACGACAACACGAACTGGAAAACCTTTAGAAGAAGAGCAGAAAGGCGGCAAGGAATCAATTATGGCGGGAATAGTCACTGGAGGGAGTTTTAATGGAGGGAGAATGGTTGAGGATGTTTATTTTTACCTGTATTTCTGTCCCATTTATTTACCACTCCTTGTCGACAAATCCTTAGAAGAGAACAAAGGCCACAAGAAATTGAAATATGGCGATGATACAGGTACTGGAGGGAGTATTAAGGAGTAAGAGTGTTTTGAGAATATTTATTTTTAACGTATTTAAGTCTCATATTTTCCACTGTAGTCGCCACATTTCGCAGCAGTGTCATTAGGAAACTCGAAGATCGGGATAAGTCTCTCTTTTGAAATGACTGAAATGATAACAGAATAACTACTAACGGATGAATATACAGTAAGCCCTTTTCATATCTTTCAATCACATATCTTCCACTCTCGACAAATTTCGTAGCGGAGTCGATAGGAAAGGCGAATGGCGTGATTGGTTTCTCTTAGATTAAAATGATTCAAGAATAATCGCTGGCGGAGGTAAGGAATAGGATGTTTGCGAATATATCCAGTCATCCTTTTCACAATATTTCATCTTGTTTTCGTAGCAGAGTCGTCAGGGAAGGTGGAGGAAGGGATAGGTGTCTCTTAGTTTAAACCAGTGAACCCTTTGCTTGAGACGTCACTGATTTAACTGATAACAAAATATAATCATTGAGGAAGGGAAAGAGTAACGCTGTTCACTAATATATACATTCACGGTGAGCCTTTTTCCATTCCTATAATTCACGTATTTAACTCGCAGCTCGACAAATTTCACAGCAGAGTCGTTAGTAAGGATTGAATTCATAACAAACTATAATTCATTGACGAAGGGAAAGAGTAACGCTGTTCACTAATATATACACGGTAAGTCTTTTTCCCATTCTTATAATTCACGTATTTAACTCTCAGCTCGACAATTTCACAGCGGAGTCGTTAATAAGGATTGAATTGATCACAAACTATAACACTGCCGTAGGTAAGGCGTAACGCTCTTTACTAATAATGCATACAGTCAGCTATTAGTCCATATATTTGTCGGCTCTTGTATACAATTTCCGTCGCATAGAAGAGAAATGAGGAAAAGGAAAATGTGTTTGTAGATTGAAATGCTACAGGAGTCGGCGCTGAGGGAGTGAGGAGTATAAGGTGTCGGTCGTGATTATTATACGCTTTTCAACGCATAATAACGCATAATTAATCCACGGTTGCGTCTCTGGTTAACATATTTCGCAGCTGCTTTGTTAGTCCGCATGCATCCTTAACTTTAACATTCTCATTCGTAACTGGCTATACATAATTTTTACTGAACCTTATTTATTTATTTATTTTTTATTACTGGACAACATTATATTACATTTCACGTTTACTCTATATAACAAAATCCCAACCAAAAAAAAAAATGATACGTACAGAATTTTAATAAGATCACAAGATATATTTTACTGAACTTTACTTATTTTATTCTTATTACATGACATTATATTACACAACACGCTTACTCTATATGACAAAATCCCAACAAAAAATGAAATTAAAAAATGATACGTACAGAATTTTAATAAGA
Organism: Eriocheir sinensis; assembly: GCF_024679095.1. Taxonomy (NCBI): domain Eukaryota; kingdom Metazoa; phylum Arthropoda; class Malacostraca; order Decapoda; family Varunidae; genus Eriocheir; species Eriocheir sinensis. The sequence goes on along the minus strand of NW_026112377.1, from coordinate 63,027 downwards.
TCACAACAAGATATATTTTACTGAACTTTATTTTATTTCTATTACAGGACCACATTATTATATTACACAACACGTTTACTCCATCTGACAAAATCCCAACATGAAGTATATAATATAAAAAAAAAATACACGCGTTAAATCATAATAAGATCACAAGCTGTCTGTCTGTCTGACCCGGATTCCATTTTTCACTAATTAAAAAATCCCGAATACTTTGACTTTCCGCGAAATATTATATACACACGCGCGTCCGATGTTATATATTATTATTATTTTATTTTTATTCCCCGTGAGAATTTAGCAGCATTACCTGACTTTGGGGGTCCGCTGCCGTGAATTAATTAAAACTCGCAGGTAATGAAGGTTAAACACAACGCTGCACTTTTTTTTAAACTTTTTTTTACCGCTACTTTCACGCTACTTGGCCTCGCTGCAATGGGGAAGCTTTTTAAACGGCCCCCGCTTGGACTCGTCGTCGGTAGGGGGCAGCACTGGTCTAACCGGCCCGTCTGGAACTCTGTATACGTCGCCGGCTCCAGACACGGGGACCGACCTTCAGTGCTGCCCTTTATGTGTACAAGCTAGGTTAAAGGTTTCCCCATAGTGCCATTTTTTGTGAGTTAGTGTGTTTGTGTTTGTGTTTTCCGCTATCTTTTCCTTAACTTCTCTTTTCTACCGGGTCTTTTCATTTACATATCATTCCATTTTTTTCGTTTTCTTTTTCCTCCTCTTTCTCTTCTCCTTTTCCTCTTTGTTCTTCCTCTCTTGTGATTTTTGTTTTCCTTTTCCTCCTTTTTAGCTACTCCTCTATTTGCTCTTTCACCAATACGCTGTTTATTTTCTTTTTCATTACTTTTTCTCTTGTTCCAACTCTTCTTCCTCTTCCTTCTAACTCCTGTCTTCCATTTTGCTCTCCTCTCCCTCTTCCTAACCTACTCTTTTCTTTACTCCTTCACCCTCCATTTTTTTTCTCCATTCTCCTCCTCCTCCTCGTCCTCTGCTCCAACTGCCTCCTGTCTCTCCTACTAACTCCTATCTTCCATATTGCTTTTCTCTTCCTAACCTTTTCGTCCCCTTCCACTTTTTTTCTATCCAGGTCTTCCTCCTCCTCCTCCTCGTCCTCGTCCTCTGCTCCATCTGCGTCCTGTCCCTCCTTAAAGCAGCAGAGGGGGAGGAGGGAGGCAGCATGGTCGGAAGTCTCGTTTAGTAGACAGCCTCAGCCTCCCTATTAAGATGGAGTTGTATGTCAGCGCCGCTAGATGGCAGCAGTGGTGGCGGCGGCGGTGTTGCTTGGGCTCCTGTTGATGGTATTTGTTTTGTTATTTCCCGTCCACCGTTACGGATTTGGGGGTAATGAGGGAGATAAAGAGACGGAGGAGGAGGAGGAGGAAGAAGAACACAAAGGATCACAAAGAAAGAACAAACAACAGCTGATATGATGGTCCTTATGAGGCTGCTTGTGACAAACTACACTAACTATCTAATCAAAGGTGGAAGATGAAGGACAGCAAAGGCGAAGGCGGAGGAGGAAGAGGAGGAGGAGGAGGGGTGATACAGGAAAGGATGGGGAGAAAGGGAAAGCGTGGGGAAAGAAGGGGAGTAAGGAGGAAGGGAGAGAGAAGAGCAAAGCGAGGGAGAAGAGGAGGAAAAGAGGAATGGAGAGAAAACAGGAAAGCGAGGGAGAAGAAGGGGAGGAAAGGAGGAAGGGAGAGAAAACAGGAAAGCGAGGGTGAAGAAGGGGAGAAACGAGAAAGGGAGAGAGAAGAGCACAACGAGGAAGTAGAGGAGGAAAGGAGGAAGGGGGAGAAAACATGAAAGCAAGGGTGAAGAAGGGAAGGAAAGGAGAAAGGAAGAGAGAATAGAATAGGAAAGCGTTGGAGTAAGAGAGGAAAGGAGGAAGGAAGGACAGGAGGGAAAGGAAGAAGAGGGAAAGAATGGGAATGTAAGGAAAAGGATGGTAGAAAGAAAGTAAGTGGAGGAAAGGGAGGAAAATTGTAGGGAGGGTGAAGAGAAAGGAAGGAGAGAGAAATGCGGAAGGAGAAATGGATTGAGCGAAGAGGCAACGAAGCAAAAAGAGGAGGAAAAAAAGGGAGAGGGAGAGGGAGAAACAAACAATTAGGGGAAGAGGAAAAAAAGAAACTAGAGAATATAATAGAAACGAAGTCGAGGAAAGGAAAGATAAAGGAAAGAAAGGAATGAGAAGGAAAGCAATTGGAAGATAAGAAAGAATATGGAAACAAGTAAAAAGGGGAAGGAGTGACTGATAAGGGAGGAAGAATAGCTGTTGATAAAGAGGGCAAAAGTGAAAGAAGGGCGAAAGAAAAGAAAGAAAAAATATAAGAAAAAGTAAGGTTGGAGGGGGCAATAGTCAGGGGAGAAATAAAAGGTAGTGAAGGCAAGGAAGGAGGAGGAGGAGGAGGAGGAAGAGGAGGAGGAGGAGGGCAAGGTGTCCCCCTCCTTTTATTTTTCTCCCTCGGTAGTTTCTTTCTCATATTTTGTGTGTGTGTGTGTGTGTGTGTGTGTGTGTGTGTGTGTGTGTGTGTGTGGTCTCTCTCTCTCTCTCTCTCTCTCTCTCTCTCTCTCTCTCTCTCTCTCTCTCTCTCTCTCTCTCTCTCGGGTTGAAGAGAGGGGGAGAGTTGAGCCGCTCTAAGCAAGATGGAGAGTTAGCTTTTGATGTAGCTTGAGAGAGAGAGAGAGAGAGAGAGAGAGAGAGAGAGAGAGAGACTGACTTTCAATCTTCTCTGCCTTTTCTCTCTCCTCTACCATCTCTCCTTTTGCTTTATTTATCTACGAACATCCTTTTTTCATCACTTCCTTTCCCTTAACACCCGAATCACTTCTTCATCAATGTTCTTCTTCAATGTTTTCTCTTCTCCTTCAATGTTCTTCTTCAGTGTTCTTCTTCAATGTTTTCTTCTTCAATGTTCCTCTTCTTCTTCAGTGTTCTTCTTCAATGTTCTTTAATGTTCTTTTGCAATGTTTTCTTCTTCAATGTTCCTCCTCTTCTTCTTCTTCAATGTTTTCTTCAGTGTTCTTCTTCCTCAATGTCTTCTTCTTCAATGTTCTCTTGCTTACTTTAACAACGCCATCTATCGTCCGTTTCTACGACTCGACAAAAACAATGCTCACCAGATGGCAATAGTTCGCCGATGATACGCCCTTGTTCTCGTAGGCTTCGTAATAACACGCTCTTTGAACCTATTTTACGCTCACTTGGCGAAAACAATACACTGATAGGTTGTCTTTCTTCTGCACGTTACAGGTGATGGGTAAATATGGATGGGTTAAATATTGACTACGGTTTAACAAGCTTTTTGATCCTACTTGGGCTCACTAAGGATAAACAATGCAGTCAAGTTGGTTTTCTTTCCTCTGCCCGCTACAGTTGATGGGTCTATAGATGGGTTAATGGGGCTGATGAGGAAATGGGAAGAGAGAGAGAACGGGGCATGAAGAGGTGAAGGGGAGAGAGAGAGGTGGAAATGAATACAAGGAGGAGGCAGAAAGGAAAGATGGAACAGGGGATAGGTAGATAAGGAGAGGAAGAAGTGGAAAGAGGTAGAGAAGAAAGAACAAGGAAAGAAGAAGAGGTGGAAGGGAGTATAAAAAAAAGAGGTAGAGAAGAAAGCTATGGAGAGAGGAAAGAACAAGTGAATAGAGAAATAATATATATAAAAGAAGCAAGGTTTGAGGGAGAATAGACTTAGGGGGAATAGAAGTAAGGGATGGCAAGGAAGAAGAAGAAGGAGGAGAAAACAGGTACAAGGCAAAGGTGAATAAGAAAGAACAAGAACAAGAGAGATAGATTGTTAGGTTAGGAGGCAAAACATAAGGGAGGTGCTGCCATCTGTTGAGCTGCTTCGTTTTGACAGACTCGCTAAAGTAGGCTTGAGCTGGTTGTCTTCTTTGCTTCGTTTGTTTCTCCGTTGTTTTATCACGTGTTTTGTTCTCTTCTTGTTTTTTTCGCTACTTTTAATCTGTTTTTGTCTCGTGTTTTCTCCTCCCTTTTTTTTACAACAAAGGAGACAGCTCAAGGGCACAAAAAAAGGAAACAATAATAAAAAAAAGCCCGCTACTCGCTGCTCCTAAAAAAGAATCCAAAGAGGGGTCAGTTTCGGGAGGAGAGGTGTCCTGATACCCTCCTCTTGCATTCCTCCTCTATGTATTCTTTCTAGGTGGGGTTTTTTCCTCTTTCTCTGCTCCTTTTCCTTACTTTCCGTCTTTTTTGTTGGTATTTCCCTCTGTCTTTGTTTCCGTCTGTCTCTTTTCCACTCAATATATGTTTCTTTTTACTTAGCTTTCTCCTCCTCTTTTTCTTCCTCTGTCCCCCCCTCCTCCTCCTCTTCCTCTTCTTCTTTACTTTTTCTTTCTCGTTTTTCACGTTTTGCCTTGTCTTTTCCCTTATTCCTTCCTTTCTATTTCTCTCACCTCTTCTTCTTCCTCTTCCTCCTCCTTTCTTTTTCCTTCCACGTTTTGTTTCATATTTTTGGTCTTTTTCCTTCCTTTCTCTCTTATCCCCACCTTCTTCCCTTTCCCCTCTCCCTTCTCCTCCTCCTCTTTCTCTTCTTTCTCTTCTCCCTCTTTCTCTTTCTCCACTTTTTACGTTTACTTTTATATTTTTCTCTTGTTCCTTCTTCTATTTCTCTTACCTCTCCGTGCCCCTTCCTCCTCCTCCTCCTCCTCCTCCTCCTCCTCGTTTAAAGCCATCTGCCGCACCTCGGGGCCCAAAGACCACCATCTGTTGTCGCATCTTTCCCAGCCTTGCAGTGGGGGGGGGGGGGAGACGCCCCCCTACCCTCTCCCCCTTGTCTCCCTTTCTCCCTCCTGTTGCACTCCCTTTTACCTTGTCCTCTGTTGTTTTACTCTTCCTTTCCTATTCCAAGTTTGTTCCTCTCTCTCTCTCTCTCTCTCTCTCTCTCTCTCTCTCTCTCTCTCTCTCTCTCTCTCTCTCTCTCTCTCTCTCTCTCTCTCTCTCTCTCTCTCTCTCTCTCTCTCTCTCTCTCTCTCTCTCCCATACCCTTGTCTCATTGTTATTTTACTCCCTCCTTCCTTTCTTCTTCTATCCCTCTTCTTTTTCCTTTTCCGCTCTTCCCCTCCTCCCTTTTCCTCTGTCATTTCCCCTTCTTCTTTCACTCACTCCTTTTTCTCTACTTTCCCCTCTTTTCCCTCTTCTCTATCTTGCTCCTTCTCTTCTTCCTCTGCTCTTTCTCCTCTACCTCCTTCCTTGTTCCTCTTTTCCACCTCTCTTCCTCTCCCCTTTATTCCTGCTGTTTCCTTTTCTTCCTCTTCGTTCCTCTCCTCCGCTATCCATGTTCCTCTCCCCTCTTCCTCCTCCTTCTTACCTCTTTATTGTTACTCTTTTTCATCCTTTCCTCTTCCTCTTTATTCCTATCCACCCTGTTCATATACTTCTCCCCTCTCCTTTGCTTCCCATTTCTTGCATTTTCTCCTCTCCCTTTCTCCTTCTTACTTGTTTTTTTCTTCCCCTTTTCCACCCCTTATCCTCTTCCTCTTTATCTCTTCTATGTTCCCTTTTCTTCAACTCATACCCTTTATTTTGCTACCCTCTGTTTCTCTTCCCTGTTCTTGCTCTTTCTCTTCTCCCTTTATTCCTCCTCCTTTATCTCTCCCTTGTTCTCCTTTTCCACTTCTTCCTCCTCCCTTTCCTTTTTGCTTTCTTCCCTATTCTGCTCCTCCCATTCTTTGCTCCCCTTGTTCCTCTTTCCTAATCTTCCACGTTCTCTTCTTCTCTTTTTCTTTTTCCTCTACCTCTTCTTTTTCCTCTTTTCTACCCTTTCTTTCCCTCTTTGCCTCTATTATCTCCCTTGTTCTCTTTCTCTTCTCCCTTTTCCTTTGCTCCCCTTGTTTCCCTTTTATAATCTTCCATCGTTCTCTTCTCCCCAACCTTCTTATCATGTCCCTTTCTTCTCTCCTCCCCTCACTCCTCCCCTTCTTCCCCTTCCTTCCCTCCCTCCCTTCCCCTCTTACTCCCCCACCCTACCGCTCCCATACCCTCCCTTCCCCCCTATAGTAAATGATAACCCCCCCCTCATTCTCTCTCTCTCTCTCTCTCTCTCTCTCTCTCTCTCTCTCTCTCTCTCTCTCTCTCTCTCTCTCTGCAGGAAATTTAAAGAGCAGTTTAGGCAAGGTCATTTTTTTGCTGCTTTTTGGGAGAGAGAGAATTTACATTACTCTGTTACTCTCTCTCTCTCTCTCTCTCTCTCTCTCTCTCTCTCTCTCTCTCTCTCTCTCTCTCTCTCTCTCTCTCTCTCTCTCTCTCTCTCTCTCTCTCTCTCTCTCTCCTCACTAGAAAGGAGGAAATATGGATCGGATGGACAGGAATAAGAATAGAAGAGGTTGATTAAGAAAGAGAGAAAGAAAAGGAGGAAGGAAGGAAGAAAGGAAGGAAAGGATCAAAGAAAGAGAAGGAGAAAAAATGAAGAGAGATGGCTGTGAATGAAAGGGGGAAGGAAGAAAAGAAGAAAGGAAGGAAGAGAGGAGAGAAGAAAATTAATATAGAGTAGAGGAGAGGGAAATAGGATAGAGGTGGAGAAGAAGAGTTAGGGAGGAAGAGGGGAAAGTAAGGTGGAAGAGGGAGGAAGGAAGGAAGGAGGTGGAGGAATAGGAGAATGGGGGAAGGAAAAAAAAATAAAGTATGTGAAATGGGAAGTAAGTGGAATGAAAAGGGAGGTGGAAGAGGAGGTAAAGGAGGTGGAGGAAGAGTGGGAAGTGGAAGGATATAGTGAAGTGGAGGGAAAGGGGGAGAGGAGAGGTAGAGGGGAGGGAGAGAGGGGAAGTGGAGAGGAAGGTACATGAGGTGGAGGAAGACAGGGGAGGTAGAGGAGGAGGGAAAGAAGGGAGGTGGAAGGGGAGATGAGTTGTGTGGAGGTAGGTGGAGGGGGAGGTAAACGATGTGGAGGTAGAGAGGGAGGTGGAGAAGAAGGTAGTACATCAGGTGGAGGAAGCCAGAGGAGGTAAAGGAGGAGGGAAAGAAAGGGAGGTGGAAGGGGAGGTAAGTTGTGTGGAGGGAGAGTGGAGGTAGGTGGAGGGAGGAAAGGAGGAGGGGTGGAGGGAGGAATGTCGGATATAAAAGTCTGCTGAAGGAATTAAAGTGAGTTCTGTGCGTCCAGAAAATTAAGATTCCACACTTGTTAAACGAGGCGAAGGAGGAGGAGGAGGAGGAGGAGGAGGAGGAGGAATGAGAGATGCGGACGAGAAAAATAAAAAAAAGAAAGCAAGAGAAAAATAAGACAATAAAGACTTAGTAATAATAATAATAATGATGATAATAATAATAATAATAATAATAATAATAATAATAATAATAGAAAAATTCGACATTCCATCCTGACTCCTTTGCTAACTTCTCCTCCTCCTCCTCCTCCTCCTCCTCCTCCTCCTCCTCCTCTTCTTCCTCCTTCCTCCCTCATTCCATCCATCACCCTTAACCCTTTCAATCTCATTAACGCCGACCACAAGATTCTTCTTCCTCCTTCTCTTCCTCTTCTTCTTCCTCCTCATCTTCCTCCTGCTTCCTCTTCCTCCTTCCTTCTTTTACCGAGCTACACTAATTCTTTTTTCCTTCCTTCCTGCCTTCCTTCCTCCTCCTCCTCCTCCTCCTCCTCCTCCTCCTCCTGATCACTCCCTGGGCTCTTTAAAAATGCAGGTAATTAGGTTAAGGTGAGTGTTAAGGGGTATTACCAAGCTGTCCGTTTTATTGAGGGCTGTGGGGAAGGGGAAGGGGGAGGGAAGAGGAAGGGGTGGATGGGAAAGGTAAAATGAAGAGGGAAACGTGAAGAAGAGGAAAGGATAAAATTAGAGGAGAACAGTGGAACATGAAGGGGAGGAAGGTTGAAGGGATGGGAGGGGAAAGGGAAGGGGAAGGTGGAGGAGAGGGAAGAAGTGTAAAGGGGAGGAAGTGTAGAGGAGGAAGGAAAGAGGAGATAAAGGGAGTAGAAGAGAGGTAAGATAAAAGGTAGAGGAGGGAAAGGGGAATGTTATAGGTAAGGAAAAGGTGGAGGAAGGAATTAAAGAAAGGGAAGGATGAAAATAAAAAAGGAGGAAAATTCTCTCTCTCTCTCTCTCTCTCTCTCTCTCTCTCTCTCTCTCTCTCTCTCTCTCTCTCTCTCTCTCTCTCTCTCTCTCTCTCTCTCTCTCTCTCTCTCTCTCTCTCTCTCTCTCTCTCTCTTTTTCACCCCTTCACTCATTCCCCTTATTTATCACGTCTAACCAATACCAGACCTCCCCTTTCCCCTCCTCTCCCCTCTCCCCTCTTCCCCTATCACCAGTCGTCCTTCTCTCTCCCCTCTCTCCCCTCCTCCCTCACCCCCTGTGGCAGAGCTAAGAGATAACTTAATATTCTTATCTCCCCTCTCCCCCTTTCTGCTCTCCCTTCTCCTCCCTTCACTCCTCTCCCTTCTGCTTTCCCTCCTCCTCCTACTTGTCTTCCCCTCCTTCCTCCCTCTTCCCTCTCCTCCTCTCCTCCTATCTCCCGTCTTCCCTTCCCTTCCTTCCCTTCTCTTCTCTTTCCTTCCCCTCCCATCTGTCCTCTTCCCAAACCCTCCCTTCTCTTACCTCCCCGTCTATCTTTCACTACCCATCCCTTCCTCCTTCCTTCTCTCTCTCTCTCTCTCCCTTCCCATCCCTCTCTCTCTCTCTCTCCTTCCCCCTCCCCCCCTCCCCGTGTCTGACCTATTACGGGAGCTAATCCAATATCCTCTCTATTGACGCTTTTGCTTCGCTCTGCCTGTGATAGACACCAATTTGATTCTCTCTCTCTCTCTCTCTCTCTCTCTCTCTCTCTCTCTCTCTCTCTCTCTCTCTCTCTCTCTCTCTCTCTCTCTCTCTCTCTCTCTCTCTCTCTCTCTCTCTCTCTCTCTCTCTCTCTCTCTCTCTCTCTCTCTCTCTCTTTAAGCTCACTTCCTAACGTAATTTACCAGTCCAGTCCAATCTAACCCTAACCTTACCTTACCTTACCTTACCTTCACTTACCTGACCTAACCTTACGCAACAACATCCGAGCTTACCTAACCCAGCTTAACTTTATCTTGCTTCATTTTCCCTAACTTTATATCACCTTCCTAAACTTTAGCTTACCTTACCTTCCCTGACTCTACCACACGTCATTTTCTCCATCTTTACCTTCCTTCACTTTCCCTAACCTTACCTCACCTTCCCAAAATTCACCTCAGTCCACCATCCCTCCCCTTAGCTTACCTTACCTTACCTTACCTCACCTTCCCAAAATTCACTTCAGCCCACCATCCCTCCCCTTCCCTTACCTTACCTTACCTTGCCTTACCTTACCTTACCTTCCCAAAATTCACCTCAGTCCACCATCCCTCCCCTTACCTTACCTTACCTTACCTCACCTCACCTTTCCAAAATTCACCACAGCCCACCATCCCTCCCCTTACCTAACCTTACCTTACCTGCCCTCCCCTTCCCTACCCTACCTAACCTCAGCCCACCTTACCAAACCTCACCTCGGCCCACCTTCCCCGCCCTGCCTCAATATCCGATGAGGCCTCGCTGAATCACACTCGGGTCAGTTCGGAGGGAAAAAAGTTAGCCGAACGAGGTGGTGGAAGGCGATCAGGGAAACGGAAACGATCGGGGAGTGCGTTAGGGGGGGAGGAGAGGCAGCAGGGGAGTGGGGAGGGGAGGGTAAGAGGAGAGGAGGAAGGGTGGGGAAAGGGGAGAAAAGAGACGAGTTGGGTGAGGGGAGGAACGGAGGAGATGGGAAGATAGGTTTAGGGAGATGGTATGGGGAGAGAGAAGGGAGGTAGATGTGATGGGAAAAGAGGATGAATGGAGAGGAGGGAGAGAAATAGGTTAGGGAATGGGAGAGTTGAAAAAGGTAAAGGAAAAGGAAGATGAGAGAGAGAGAGAGAGAGAGAGAGAGAGTAATGGAATGTAAAAAAATAGAAAATAAAGAGAATCTATTAGGGGAAAAAAAAAGTGAAGGAAATGCGGAGAGAGAGGAAGAAGAGGAAACGAAGGAAACAGAATAAGTAGAGGCGAAAGAGATAAAAGAAAGGAAAGAAGAGGGTGCGGAAAGAAAGGAGGGAAGAAGAGAATAAAAAAATGAAAATGGAAGGTGAGGTGAATGAGGTAAAAGAAGAAGGGAAGGAGAGGAGAAAAAGGAAAATGAAGGAGAGGTGAAAGAAAATAATATAAGAAGGTAATTGAAGAAGTGAAGGTGGACGAGGAGAGGGAAGAAGGAGTTAGAGAAAAGAAGATAAAAAAGAAATGAAACACGTTGAGTCGGGAAAGGAAGGAGAGGTTAGAGAAAAGAAGATATACGAAGAAGGGAGTGAAAGAAGGGGAGGAGGAGAGGGGAGAGGAAGAAGAGGGCGGTTGAGAATTCGCTCCGGAAATGAGGGACATCGAATAGCGGCGGTGTTAGCGTGTTTCCCGAAGTTAACTGAATCCCCTTACTCCCCTACTCCCCACTCCCCTCCCCTTACTCCCTTTACTCCACTCCCCCTCTCCCTTTATTTCCTTCCCCTCACTCCCTACCCCTCCCCCCACTCTCCTTTCTCTTTTCACTTCACTCCCTTCCCCTTACTCCCTTTACTCCACTCCCCTCTCCCCTTTTTCCCTTCCCCTCCCCCCACTCCCCTTTCTGTTTTCACTTCACTCCCCTCCCTTTACTCCCCTCTCTTCCCTCCCCTTCCCTTTTTTATCTCCTCTCTCCCTTTTCTCCCTCCCCTCGCCCCACTCCCATTTCCCTCTTCACCCTACTCCCCTCTTTCCCCTTTTCCCCCCATTCCACTCTATTTACGTTCCCTCACTTCTATCCTTTCACTCATTTTGCTCCTCTGATTCTATTTCCTTCACTTTCCTTCTTCCACTTCTTTCACTCTTCTTTCTCTTCCCCTCATTTCACTCCCCTCTCCCCCTTCACTTTTCTCATTTCTCTAACTCGACCCATCTTCCCTCACTCCTCTCCCCTCTCATATTACTTCTCATTTACTCCCCACACTCCCCTCCCCTCGCACTCCCCTTACTCCCATCTCTTTTTCCTCCCTTTACCTACTAATTTCTTTACCCTCTCTTCTTTACCCCTTTAAACCATTTTCCTTCCCCTCACTCATTTCCCCTCTTTCTTCTATTTCCCTTCCCTCTCTTCCCTCTCCTTTTTCCATCTTTCACTCCCCATCACTCCCCTCCGCTGTTACTCCCCGGCCTTTTCGTTCCCTTCACTCACTTCCCTCCTTCTCCCGTGGTCTATTTTCCTTCTTATGTCCTCCCTTTCTTTTCCTACTCCCTCTGTAATCATTATTCTCCCTTCTTCTTTCTCTCATTATTCCTCTCTTGTTTCCTAATTATCTCTTTTCTTCTTTTTTCTCTCGTTTACTTTCTCTCTTCGTTTCACCATTTTTTCCTATCCTTTTCTGCCTTTCCATTTTCTTATATATTTTTTTCTCTACCTCCTCCCTTTCTCTCCCTTTTCCTTCATCCTTTTCTCCCCTCAATTACCTATCTCTCTCACTATCTGCCTACCGCAACCTTCTCCTCCTCCTCCTCCTCCTCTTCTTCCTATTCCTCCTCCTCCTCCTCCTCCTCCTCCGTCATTTGGCATCCTCCCTATCTTCCTCTTTTCCCTCCTTCAGGCCCACACATTCTATACCTTCTCTCCCTTTATCTTCTCTCTCTCTCTCTCTCTCTCTCTCTCTCTCTCTCTCTCTCTCTCTCTCTCTCTCTCTCTCTCTCTCAAACCCGAAGTCAGATCATCCCGGATATTGGCGAGGACTTACCCGCTAGCCTCCTCCTCCTCCTCCTCCTCCTCCTCCTGCTGACCTTTTCCTTCTATACTTCTTATCCATCTTCTCTTTCTCCTCCTTTCTCTCTTCCTCATCGATCTCCATTTCTTAGTGATCGTAATCCTTTCTTCTTCTTCTTCTTCTTCTTTTTCTTCTTCTTCTTCTTCTTCTTTTCTCCTCGTTGTTATCTCAGTTTGTTTACTTTTCTTCCTTTTGGTTCTATTGTTTATTTATTCTCCTCTAACTTCCCTTTCCTTCCATTCAGTTCTATCCTCTGTGGCTTCAAATTCTCCTCCCCCTCCTTCTCTTCCTCCTCCTCCTTCTTCTCTTCCTCCTCCTCCTCCTCATTCTCATTTTTCTTATCTTTCTTATTCTCCTCCTTCTCAATTTCGTTCTCTTCCTCAACCGCTCTGCATTTTCCTTCAGTTTCCATCCTCCTCCTCCTCCTCCTCTTCCTCCTCCTCCTCCTTCTTTGCTTTCCGTATCTTGTATGCAAAGGACAAAAAAAACCCTCGAGTTCATATTTTTTCTTCGTTTTCATTTTTTCTCGCCTTTGTATTTCAATCTTCCGGAGAGAGAGAGAGAGAGAGAGAGAGAGAGAGAGACGATGCATATGTAATGTGGATGGGAGTGGAGGTGGTGGTGGAGGCGCCGGTGGTGGTTGTGGAGGGGAGCGGAAGGAGGCTCAGAAGACGTGGCGTATCTTCACACCATCTTCTTCCTCTCATTCTCCCTCCTCCTCCTCCTCCTCCTCCTCCGCGGGCGATAGGGAAGACTAACAGTCATTTTGTGTAAACTTTTCCTCTCTGCCTCGCACCCCCCGGATTACATTCAAGGGAGGGCGTGCGTGCGTGCGTGTGCATTGCGTGTGTGTGTGTGTGTGTGTGTCAGGTCATGGTTGTTTGTTTCCCTTTTTTAATTTTTTATTGTCTCTTGTACACACACACACACACACACACACACACACACTCACATGAACGTATAGCTGACTGTGTGTTCGTGTGTGTGTGTGTGTGTGTGTGTGTGTGTGTGTGTGTGTGTGTCAATGGACGTTCATGCTGGTTTATGTTCGGTTCTGTGTGTGTTTCTATTTTTAGTGTGTGTGTTTGTGTGTGTGTGTGTGTGTGTGTGTGTGTGTGTGTGTGTGTGTGTGTGTGTGTGTGTGTGTGTGTGTGTGTGTGTGTGTGTTTTATGGTCATGTCTGCGGCGATGAATAACAGAGGGACTATAAAAGGATTACGAAGGAGGAGGAAGAGGAAGAGGAAGAGGAAGAGGAAGAGAAGAAAACAACATTATAAAAAAAGCTATATTAAAAAAAAACTAAAACAAAAGAAAAATGTAAAGAAAAAAAAATGGATACAGTAGAATAAAAAAAGACTAACCTGTATTTTTTTCTCTTTTCAGGTAAGATCAACAGAGGATGAATACAAACAAAAACAAACAAACAAAAAACAAGTACTAGACGAAGGAGGAACACAAGAGACGGAAAGAAGGTGAGCAACAGGAAGAGAGGAGGAGGAGGAGGAGGAGGAGGAGGAAGCCACTATGAAGTTCGAGGAAGATTAATAATAGTAACAGGGAAAGAGAAGGATTAAGATAAAGAGGAAGAGGAAGAGGAAAATAAAGAGGAGGAGGAGAAGGGAGAGAAAAGGGTCAGAGAGAGAGAGAGAGAGAGAGAGAGAGAGAGAGAGAGAGAGAGAGAGAGAGAGACTAGCAGGTGCCGGGTTGGGGATGAAGAATGGGGAAACTTCAGCAGAGACGCTCCCCAGATGTTCCCCTTCTCTCCTCCCCTTATCTCCTCCCCATCTCCCCTCCTCCTATTTCCTCCCCATTTCCTCCCCGTTTTATTCCCTTATAACCCTACTTTTATAACTTCCTTCATCGCCTCATATTCTCCCCACTCCCCTTATCCTCCCCATCCTCCCCTCATCTCCCCTCTCCTCCGTTTTCTATTCACATAATCTTTCTTCTATAACTTCCTTCATCTCCCCATTCTCTCCCTTTTTGCCTCCTCTTCTCCTCTTCTTCCCTCTTTCTGCCTCCCTTTCTCCCATTTTCTATGCTTACTTATGGTCTTCTATCCATGTCTTGTCCTTCCTTTATCGTCTCCCCATTCTCCCATTATCTTCCTCCTCTCTTCTCCCTCTACTCCCCTTTCTCCGTTTTTTCCCCCATTCCTTTCTCTCCGTCTATCATTCCCTTCTGGTCCTTCTTTTTCCTCTCCCCTTTAGCTCTCCTTTCTCATCTTCCTTTCTTTTAACCTTCTACTTTCCCCTCTTCTTCCTTCTTCCCTTAGCATCCCTCCCTTTTCTCTCCCCTCTCTTTTCTCATCTCGTCTTTCCCTTTTCTTTCTTCTCCCTCTCTTCCTTCTTTCCTTCTACACTCCGTTCTATGCCATAATCTTTTAGTACTTCCTCCTCCTCCTCCTCCTCCTCCTCCTCCTCCTCCTCCTCCTCCTCCTCCTCCTCCTCCTCCTCCTCCTGGTAATGGAAAGTTTCTCTGTATGTCTGATATTTTAGGACCTGTAATGCTCCCCTTCTCTCTCTCTCTCTCTCTCTCTCTCTCTCTCTCTCTCTCTCTCTCTCTCTCTCTCTCTCTCTCTCTCTCTCTCTCTCTCTCTCTCTCTCTCTCTCTCTCTCTCTCTCTCTCTCTTTTCGTTTTACTTTGCCTTAACTTTGGAGAGAGGAAAGGAGAAAGTTGAAGGGCAAGAATCAAGTGAAGAAAGAAGGAAGAAGAAAAAAGAAAAAGAACTAATGGACTGCGAAAGGGAATAAGAGGAAAAGGGAAGTAAATCAAGGGAGGGAAAAAGAATGAAAAAAAAAATGGAGAAGCAAGTGAATAACGAAGAAAATTATGCAAAGTGAAACCGAAACGTGAATAAAAAACAAAACAAAACCGAGAAAAAGAGAAAGAAAGAAAGAAAGGAAGAAAGAAGAAAGAAAAAAATGCAAAAAAAAGTAAAAAAAGAAAAGAAAATGAAAGAAAGAGAAACACTGTAAAAGAATAAGAGAAAAATGTGAAAAAAAAGAGAAAATGAAAGAAATAAAGAAAAATTAATAAAAAAAAATGAGAGAGAGAGAGAGAGAGAGAGAGAGAGAGAACAAGAGCGAGAGCGAGAGTATTGAGCACTATCAGAACTAGTTGATGATATGACAAGAACAGACGCTTGGGATGATGGATGGGAAGGGAAGCCAAGGAGAGACGGAGAGGCAGACGGATGGAGAGGTGATTGAGAGGTGGAGGGAACGACGGATGGATGGATGGAAGCAAAGGTGGTCACTGAGGACCTTCTTGCATTCCATCGGGTTCCCGGTTTCTGAGACATCCTTCGTCCATTGCATTCGAGTAAGAGGTTAACCAATTGGATGCGGATTTCCTACAAGAAGACATCACCAAGCTACAGGAGTGGAACAAAAAGTGGCTGCTCCAGTTTAGTGAAGAAAAATGTGAGGTCATGCATCTTGGGAGGGGAAATCCAGCATACCAGTACCACATGGGAAACACTCCACTACCCACCACAGAGGCACAGAAAGACCTGGGAGCATATGTGACCAGGCTACCAGTGAAGGCGAAATCCGTGCCAATCGCAGCGGACGGGTTAAACATATAGGATCATAAACGTTAACACTGGGATTTTTTTTTTTTTTACAGCAGAGGAGACAGTGCAAGGGCGTAAAAAAACACAGAAAACAATAATGAAAAAAAAAAAAAACCCGCTACTTACTGGGGATGATTTACTAAGCAGGTGCGTGGGTGGATGGGAAAGCAGGAGAGAGCAGCAGAGAACAAGGATGGCAGTACGGTATGGTATGGTACGGAATTACGGTACGGTATGGTATTTTTTAAGGTAAAAGTACGGTACGAAATTACGGTACGGTATTTTTTGTCAAGTACGGTACGGTACGAAATTACGTTATTTTTTCCGTACCTTTTCCGTACCCTTTTCATACTTTATTAAAATTCTAATATGTATTCCACTGCCTCTGTTCAGAATAGACTAATATGAATATCCGGACGATTGCGACACAAAATAGTTTTATTTACTAGACGGCAACTCGTCTGTTGGCCTTCGGGCCTCGGCCCGTCATTTCTAAGACATATTATGTAAGTTCATACTACCGCACCTATTAGAACTGGAACTTTTCACTAACAGTAAAAAGTTCCAGTTCTAATACCTATTATATTTAGTGACAAATATACGTACTATAAAAGGTATATTCATTAATAAGAAAACTAAAAACAGTTATATGAACTTAATCTTCAGTCTCATCAATAAGGAAGTGTTTCCACAAGTACTTCATAAAATTGGTTAATTTTAGAGATGTAGGCAGCTTATCGCATTGGTACGATATTGGGTACGAAATTACGGTACGAAATTTTATTTTTTCATACTAGTACGGTACGGTTTTTTGGTAACGGTACAAATTTACGGTACGGTATTTTTAAGCATGCGGAATTAAGATATTTATTACGTACCGTACCGTACTGCCACCCTTGGCAGAGAACCAGAAGAAGGGAAGCTACAAATAGAAGCAGTAGAGTAGGTAAAAGAGGAAGTATAAGCAGGTAGGTGTGTACAGGAGCAAGTCAGTAAGTAGGTAGGATGATGAAAGGATTAGTGACCTCTCCTTTGGTCGCTCTTCTAAACTCCTTTTAATAGGGGTAGTAGAGATGAGTGGACTTTTTTTTTCTTTTTTTTTTTGCCATGAGCTGTTTCTTTTTTTTTTTTTTTTTTAAATTTAAGGATACGGCTCAAGGGCAACAAAAATGGTACAAAAAAAAAAAAAGCTCGCTACTCGCCGCTCCCACAAAAGGAAAAAGGAAAGAGTAGCCAAAAGAGAGGTCAGTTTAAAGTAATGTAAAGAAAAGGGTCAAGTTATGGGCATACGCTATAGCTACGCGTGGTCTTAGTGCTCATCTCCGTCTCTTTGCCTTTGAACTCACCTGGTTGGTCGATATTAAAAGCAGGGGAAGTGGAGGAAGCAAGGGAAGGGAAACTAGCATCTTCGCCCCGGGTTTGGAAGAGGGGAAGAGGGAAGAAAGGAAGAAGGGGAGGAAGGAAGGGAGAAGGAAGGGAAACGTATAGGCGAGCGGGTATGCGTTAGAGAGACAAAGCAGGTGAGCGCCAGTAGAGAAACCAGGTAAGCAGGCAGGTGTTAGCAGGTAGAAGGAGGCAACCGAGTAAGCGTAGAATAGAGAGAAGGTGAGGTGAGTGCAAGATGGAAGAGCGCCAATTGAAGAAGCAGGTAAGCAGGCAGGCAGGTAAGGAGGAGAAGTAGGAGGAGGAGGAGGAGGCGGCAACGGGGTGTTAGGCTTCAAAGTTTGGCCGACCCGCGAAGTCACTCTTGAAGGCAATGCAAAATTCATCGACGGTTTGGCGAAGTGGCTCTTGAGGGTCTGGGAAATCTTGGGGCGGATGAGGAGGGGAGGAGGGAAGTATAGGGAGGGGAGGAGAGAAAGTGGAGGAGGGAAGTGAGGGTTAGGGGAACGGAGGGGTCAGGGGTAAGGGAAAGGAAGGAGAGGAAGAGAAAATTCGTTAGGGGAAGGAGAGGGATGTAGAAGGAAAGGAAGAGAGAGGAGGGGAAATGAAGGAGGAAAGTGGAGGGAAAGGAGAATGGTGGGAAAGGGTAACTGAGAGGATGGCGAATGAGAGGGATAAGAAAGAGGAGACGGGGGAAGGGGTGGAAACAAAGGAAGGGAGGGAAACAAACATAAAAAATGGCGAAGGGAAAGGAAAAGGGGGAAGGGAGGAGAAGGAAGGGAAACTACCATATTCGCCCCGGGTTTGGAAGAGGGGAAGAGGAAAGAAGGGGAGAGAAGGGAAGGGGGAAGGAAGGGAAACAAGTATCTTCGCCCCGGGTTTGGAAGTAAGGAAGAAGGGGAGGGAAGGAAAGGGGGAAGGGAAACAAGCATCTTCGGCCCCGTGTTTGTATTTTTGATCAAGTTTCCCCTCCCGAAGTGGCCGACCTTGAAGTGGCTGGTGAAGAGCTGAAGGGGCTGCCGCGCGAGCCGCCAACTTTAAGACGGAGGAGAGGAGAGGAAAGTTTAAAGTTTTATTCTTCTTTTTCCTCCACCTCCTCCTCTTCTTACACTTCTTCTTCCACTTCCTCTTTTTCTTCCACTTCCTCCACTTCCTCTTTGGTCTTGTTGCTCATTTTCTTCTTGTGGAGTTATATTTTTCTTTTTTTCCTTCTCTTCGCCCTCCATTTCCTCTTTCCTCTTCCACTTTCTCTATTACTTCCTCTTTCTTCATTTTGTTTCTCCTTATTGTGCTTGTTCTTCTTGTTCTTGTTCTTGTTCTTGTTCTTCTTCGTCAACATTTTGGTTTTCTTCAAGTGTCTCAAATTGAATAGCGGTGATGATGATGGCGGTGGTGATGTTAGTGATGGTGATGATGAGGGTGATGGTGATAGCATTGGTGATAATAGTGACTGATGGCTTTTGGTAGTGATGGTGATGGTGGTGATGGTGATGATAGTGGTGGTGATGGTGGTGCTGGTGATGGTGTTGGTGTGTATTTTCATCACCTTATCTTCTTATCTCCTTTCATTATCCTCCTCCTCCTCCTCCTCCCTTTCTTCTTCCTCCTCCTCCTCCTCCTCCTCCTCCTTCACAACTCTTACCATGTGAATTAAAACTTTTCTCACCTCCCTCGCCTCCTCCTCAAGCTTCCTCCCCTCATTCCTCCCTCCTTTCTCTCCCCTTCAAAACATTCCTCCACCCTCCTCCTCCCCTTTTTCCCTCCATCCCTCCACCTCCTCTTTTCCTCTCTCCCTCCACATCCTTTTTTTTTCTTCCCTTCTATTACTCCGTCTCCTTTTTCCTCCACCTATCACACTTACCTCCACCTCCACCACCTTTTTCCTCCATCCCTCCACTCTCTTCCACTCTCTTCCACTTCCCTTCCACCCATCGGAATCTAATGCTCCGTAGCGTAAATTGAAACCGTTTTATATGTATCTTTTTTTTTTTGTTAATTTAATTGTTTTCGTTTAATCCATTCACTGTCTCTCTCTCTCTCTCTCTCTCTCTCTCTCTCTCTCTCTCTCTCTCTCTCTCGCAATGCAACAAACGCAATAAACAAGAAAAAAAGGAGAGAAAAAAAAATATTGTAAGTGGAATTATATTTAGGGAAAATATATTAAATTCTTTCACATATGGATTTAAAATTTCTGTTATTACTTTTATTTTTTATCTGTTATTTATTTTTTTATTTGTTTTCGTTCTGCTGAAATTCCCTCACAAAAGCCCCTCTCTGAAAACTGGGGTCCCTGTTTCCCTCTCTCTCTCTCCCTTTCTTCCTTTTTTCTCCTCTTCTCTTTCCCCCCTTTTCCCTTCCCTCCCTCCCTATACCTTCCTTTCCCATTCCCACTATTTCCTTCTTTCCCTTCCTTCTATTCCCTCCTTTCTTATATCTTCACTTCCCATCCTCCCATTCCTTTCCTTTCTCCTCTTTTCTCTTCTTTCTCTTCTCTCCACTTTTCTTCCCGTCCCTCTTTCTCCGTCCTTTCCCTCTCTCTCTCTCTCTCTCTCTCTCTCTCTCTCTCTCTCTCTCTCTCTCATCCTCTATTCCCCTCTCGTTTCTCCACTACTTCCTCCTCCACTTTCCCATCTCACCCCTTCCCCCCTTTCTCCTCCTCCTCCTCCTCCCTCCTTTCACCCCCCCCTCACTTCTCTGACTAAATGGTGCGTTTCCTATATTAAAAAAAGACGAATTTTCGGGTTTGGATTAATCATAGCTCTCAGGTGGATGAAGGAGGAGGAGGAGGAGGAGGAGGAGGAGGAGGAGGAATGCAGGAAACGTGAGGAAAGAGTAGAATGGAGGAAATAGAAGGGAGGAAAGAGAGAGAAGGGAGGATTGAGAGGAAGGAGAGAGAGAGAGAGAGAGAGAGAGAGAGAGAGAGAGAGAGCAGCTTTACTAATGTGCCTTTGCTGTACGTCATCTCTCTCTCTCTCTCTCTCTCTCTCTCTCTCTCTCTCACAGTGACACGAGGCTGGAAGGGATGGGGCGAGGACGGATGGGGAGCTAATTGACAGGTTTACGTTGGGGTTGTGCGTGTGGCGATGGGAGGGGAGAAGGGGGAGGGGAGGGGGAGGAGGGGAGGGAGAGGAGGGGAGAAGGAAAGAGATGAGGGATGGGAGGTGTCTGTGGTGGTGGTGGCGGTGGTGGTAGTAGTGTGTGTGTGTGTTGTTTTTGTTTTTGTTTTCAGTGGTAATAGTAATAGTAGTAATTATAGTAGTAGTAGTAGTAGTAGTAGTGACTTAGAGCTTCACTTAACCCTGTAAACACGAATTAATAAGTTGAAGAAAAAAGATAAACGAAAATAACATGTGCGTAAAAATCCAAAACAGGCGTGAAATGTATATAAAGGAAACCAATATGAAAGTAGAAATAGAAAGAGGTAGGAAGTATACATGAACGAAACCAGTATGCACTTAAAAATCCATATAGGTGAAAAGTATACATGAGCAAAACCAACATATTCATAAAAAAAAACTTAAAGAAAAACAAATAAAGACACAAACGTAAATATCATGTGCGTAAGTATAACCAAAGCGTATATACGTCATCACATGAACGTACCTGTAAAACACATGCGTAAAAGACATACACACACGTACAAATAAAATATATACAAGAAACGCAAACATCATATATAGCCATAAACACACACACACACACACACACACACTTAAAAAAAACAGAAATAAAGACACAAACGTAAATACCATGTGCGTAACTATAGCCAAAGCGTAGGTACGCCCTCACATGCTCGCCTCTTCGTCTCCTCCTCTGCGTGGCCCGCCAGACTCGAGCTGCGGACATCAAAGGCGAAGAACGAAGTCAAATCAGCTTGGAGGCCCGAGTTGACGAGTCCCGCGGTGCTTCCCTAACTTTCTGATTCAATTCAAAGGGTTACAACTCCCTGGTGGTGGTGGTGGGGTTGGTAAGGGTGGTGGTGGGGATGGGGTGAGGAAGGGAGATGGTGAGGGCGGTGGTGATGGTGAGCTGAGGAAGGGGATAGTGTTGTTGTTGTTCTTGTTGTAGTTTTAGGTGGAGGTGGTGTTGGTGAGGTACGGTATATAGTGTTGTCGTTGTTTTTTCTTTTTTTCTTTCTTAACAGCAAAGGAGACAGTTCAGGGGCGTAAAGAAAAATATTAATAAAAAAGCCCGCTACTTACTGCTCCTGAATAGAAGTCAAAGGAGTGGCCAAAAAGAGAGGTCAATTTCGGGAGGAGAGGTTGTTAGTGAGGAGGAATATAGATAATGATGTGGATGGTGCTTACGTGAAGAAGGGAATAGTGGTTGTGGTTTTGAGGAATATAAGCTGGTGGTGGTAACAGTTGTGATGAAGGATGGAGATGGTAGTGGGGATAATGGTTGATAATGGTTGATAATGGTTGATAATGGAAATGGTGGTCTCTGAAAGGAGGATAGAGTTAGTGGTGGTGGGGGTGGTGAGAATAGTTGAATGTTTTGGGGTTGATATGGTGCTGTTTGGTGTTCAGGATTGTGGTAGTGGTGGTGGGGACAAAAAGGATGATTGAGAACTGTTATGGTGGTGGCGGTGGTGGTGAAGACGATAGGGATATGGAAGGTGGTGGAGGTGGAGAGACAGGAGGATGTTAGTGGTGATGGTGCCTAAATAGATTAATGGCTGATAGATGCTAAGAATCATTAGTTGGTAATAGAAGACACTTTCAGTTCTCACATCAGCTATTTCTAAAGGTCAAAGAGGGGGTCAGTCGGGTTCTAATGAGTGTTTCTTTAGGTTCATTGTACAGCAGAAGGGTCAAACTATACTACCGGGCCATAATATACTCTTGGAAATGCCCACAACTCCTGTGAAAGCCTTGTCAAATATGTGTTCTTGAGCGTCTTATAATACGATCCATTAACTCTTGGGCGGGACTTGTATGAGAAGATATTTTGAACAGTATCAATTATCTCTTATTCATGTTCGTTCTCATTTATTTTCTTCCTCGTCTTGCCATCTCGTTCTCCTCTTCACATCCATTTGGTAGTATTTCAAGGACTTAACACAGGGAGGTAAACATCTATCTCTCAACTCTTATCGAATGTGTTATTGATAAAGTAGGCGATATCGTGATACTTTACCTCCTTCTGTGTGTGTGTGTGTGTGTGTGTGTGTGTGTGTGTGAGAGAGAGAGAGAGAGATCAAAGTCCAGTCGACCCGCTTAGATTAAGGTCAAGATAATTAACACACACACACACACACACACACACACACACACACACACACACACACACACACACACACACACACACACACTCGAAGGATAATATGTGTGTGTTTCCCGTTTGTTTTATGTAAGAGCAATGTTTGGAAAGGTGCGGGAAGAGAGAGAGAGAGAGAGAGAGAGAGATGTATAGCGTGATTGAGAGACGAATGAAATGAAATAGTTGAGGATGACGAAGAAAAAAGAACAGGAAGAGAAAGAGGAATAGAGGAAGCAGAAGAAGAAGAAGAGCTATTAGATGCATAGAGGAGGAGGAGGAGGAAGAAGAGGAACTGAACATCAAGAAGAAAAAGAAGTGCAAGGAAAAGGAGGAACAGGAAGAGGAGGAAGATGAAAGGAAAGATAATGAGGTGAAAGATCATTAGGAAGACGAGGAGAGGAGGAGGAGGAGGAGGAGGAGGAGGAGGAGGAGGAAGAGGAAGTGAAGGAGAAGGATTACGCTGAAGAGGGAATCATCATATCTTGTCACTCCACCACTGGCACCACTGGAGGGATCTTTCGTTTGCTTCCAGGAGATCTTGGTTGGAGCAGCTTGGGCCCAACACGCAGCCTCGGAGAATATGTTCCATTGTTTGATTGGGCTCACCACAGGGGCAGGCTGCGCTAGCCGCGAGTCCCCACCTCTGAAGGTTGCCGTTTGTCTTGCCAACTCCAGCCCTGGCACGGTTTAGGGTTACCCACTCTTTCCTGTTAAACGATGTTCCGTTCGGGAGGTTTTCAGATGGTGGGGGGAGTGGCCCATGTGGTGGGGTCCTATTGATCTCCATCCACTGCTCATGCCGATATTGAGTTGGTGTGCGTCCTTGTAGCCCTATAACAGTGGCGAAGCTCTTGCGTGAGACAAGCCTTCGCCGCATTTCTTAGTGACCATACAGTGGGTGTCGGTTGTCGGTCAATTGCTTGTCCCGCTCCTGCTTGGTGATGGCGTCACGTCTGATGGAGGGTGGCGCAATGCTTGCAAGGCTATATAGGGCCGGTAGTGGGGTCGACTTCAGG
>NW_026112377.1:25000-37500 GCF_024679095.1 Eriocheir sinensis | reverse complement strand
CACACGTTTATATGAATTTCAAGAATTATATAATAAGACGCGTAAAATATTGGAATTACAAGAAAAAACAAGCAAATAAGTTAAAACAAATAGATAAGAATACTCTCTCTCTCTCTCTCTCTCTCTCTCTCTCTCTCTCTCTCTCTCACTCCTCCCCTAACCCACACACACAGTCATCGGTTCAAAGGAAATAATCTGCATTTCTCTTTTCTCTCGGCTTATTTTTGCATACTCGCTCCCACAAAGCCTGACAAAACATTAATGCTTCGCTCTGGGCCCCCATGACACGCAAATAATGAAGTATATGCCGATGACAGCTGGCAGGGGGAGTTGGCTGGGCTGGGCAAGGTCATGTAGGGAAGGGGAAGGGTAGATGGTTGATAGGTAGATAGGTAAGGGAAGGGAAAGAAAGGAAAGGGATGTTTTGAGAATAGGATTGGATAAGGATGTGAGAGATATGGTTTGTTTAATAGGATGTTGCAAGAGGTAGGAGGGAAAGAAAGGGAGGAAAATTTGAAGGTATATATGTTGACGGAGTGTTAATTAGAATGGAAGAAGAGGCGGAAGTGGACGAAGGGAAGAAGGGGAATACAAAGAGACAAGGTGGGGAAGGAAGGTAAGACAGTGTTATGAAGGTAAGGTGTGCTAGAATTTTTAGGGGAGTTAAGTTTAGGTAGGTAGGTAGGTCTGATACATGGGGAAACAGGAAGAAGGGAAGGGAGGGATGGGGAGTTGAGACGGGAGGGGGAATGGGTAGGCAGGAAATTTGGATGGGGAGAGAAGGAAAGTTGGGAGAGAAGAGTGAAATCAAATAGGGAGGGGAGGGAAGATAGGTTAGGGGAGGAAGATGGGGAGAGGAGAGAATAGGGAGATGAAGAGGGGTAAAGTAGAAAGTTGGGGGTGGATCGGGAAGGGAGGTGAAGGGAGAATGACAGCTAGGTTATAGTGGGGGAGGACATGAGGTAGGGGAGTGGGGAGGGCAGGGGAAGGAAAGGGAGTGGAGAGGAAAGGAAGGGAGGAAGGTTGGGGTGTAGAGGGAAGGGGAAGTGAAGGGAGGATGACAGTTAGGTTTTGATGGGGGGGAAAGGACGTGGGGTGGGGAGAGGAAAAAGGGGAGGAGAAGGGAGGGGAGGGGAGAGGATAGGAGAAGAGAGGAAGGTAGGAAGGTTGGGGTGGGGAAGGAAAGCAGGGAAGGAGGGTGAAAGGGGGTATGACTGGTAGGTTTTGGTGGGGAGAGGGGAGAGGACGGGGGAGTGGGGAGGGGAGACAGGTGGAATGGCCGTGACAGGTGGAGCCGCAGGGAGCATTTTCACGGGGAGACAAACCAAGGGAGTCACATCCATGCATTGCCTCTCCCCTTCTCCCCTTCCTCCTCCCCTCTTCTATTTTTCCCTCTCTCTCTCTCTGTCTGTCTCTCCTCTTTCCTTTCTCTTTATATTTCTGTGTGTTTTATTTTAGCTGTTCTCTCTCTCTCTCTCCTTTTATTTGTTATTCTCCTGTTTAGCTTATTATTACTGTTATTATTATTATTTTTGTTATTTGTCTTCTTAAATTTATCCATAACTTTCTTCGTCTCCTTTTTCTTTTCCTACTTCATCCTTTTCTCTCTTCCTTTTCTCTTTTTCTTTTCCTTCCTTCTTCCTCCTTACTTCCATTTTTCTTTTGTCTTTGTTTCCTTCATCTCCTTCATGACCCCAACTCTCCATCCTGATCCGTCTTTCTCCCCTATCTTCTTCCCTTCTTCACCCTGTCTCTCTGTCTTCACCTTCCCTTCCCCTTCCCTTCCCTGCTTTTCTCTTCCCTTACTCTCCCTTCATTATTCGTCCTCCCCTTTCCTTTAACCACTCCCTTCATAACCATTCTTTCCCATTTCTTCCTTCATCACCTTTCTTTCTCATCCCCTTTCATTACTTCCTTCATTGCCCTTCCTTCTCTTTCCCTTGCATTACTTCTTTCTCACTCTTCCCTTCTCCTTCCCCTTCCTTAACTCCCTTCTATACCCTTTCTACCCTTCCCATCACTCCCTTCATCAACTTTTCCTTACATTCCCCTTCATTTACTCCCTCGTGCCCTCATCTCTTCCTTCTTTCCTCTTTTTCCTCTCTTCACCTTTCCCTCTCGTCACACCTTCACCCTGTATCCCTCTCCTCTCTCTTCTACCCCCTTCCTTTTCCCTGTCCCCCTTCCCCATCCCCTACCTCTTTCTCCTCCTCCTCTTCCTCCTCCCCTTCTTCCCCTTCCCCTCCGCGCCAATCCCCTGAAGTACTGGCACACGTGACTTTTGCATCAGACTCCCTCGATCCGTGAGCCGAGAATCCTTGAAACACATCCACCAAAAATACGGGTGTCTAGCTGTGTGTGTGTGTGTGTGTGTGTGTGTGTGTGTGTGTGTCGTCCCCTTGTCTCACTCTCCCTGCTATTGTTTTGTATTTTTCTTCCTTTGATTCGTTCTTTCGTTCGTTCGTTCGTTGCTCCATTTACCCTTTTTTTATATTCTTGCCTTCTCTTATGTCTTGTTTGCCTACACTTTTTCCCCTTTCCTTCCTTTTTTCCTTCTTTTCTTCCTTTCTTTCTCTTCCCTTCTCTTTCCTTCTTTTGGCCACTTCTCCATTTCATCTTTCCCCTCATCCTTTTATCCTCCCTTCTTTCTTTTCTTCCCTTTTTCCAATGTTCATCCAATTTCTCTCGTCCGTAATTCTTTTCTCTTTTTCTCTCCCTTCCCTCTCCTCTCCTCTTCACCGTTTCCTCTCCAATCTTCCCCTTCCTGCTTCCCTCTCCTTTCCTTCCTTTTCCTTTCCATGTACCCACTTTCCCATTCCACCTCCCATCTCTCCTTTCCTCTTTCCCAACTTCTTTCCCTCCCTCCTTCCTCCTCTCCTTCCCTCCCTCTTTCTCTCCCTCCTCCCTTTGCCTTCCTTCCTTCCTCCCCTTTCCTCTTACCCCCTCCCCCCGCCCTCCCTTACCTGCCTTTACCTTCCTTTACCTGAATTAGTTAGTGAGCTTGAGGAACACCTTTGTCTTGATCCCTACAGGTGCGTGTCCTATAAACACCTGGAATTACCTGTTGAGTGCGTGTGTGTGTGTGTGTGTGTGTGTGTGTGTGTGTGTGTGTGTGTGTGTGTGTGTGTGACTTTTTTTCCTTTCTGTAAGTCTTTCTCATTCCTTTTCTTTACTTTATTTTATCTTTCTTTGTCTTTCTTTTTTTCTTTCTTTCTTTTCTGTCCTCTTTTTCTTTCTTTCTCTCTTTCTATCATTCATTCATTTATTCTCTCTCTCTCTCTCTCTCTCTCTCTCTCTCTCTCTCTCTCTCTCTCTCTCTCTCTCTCTCTCTCTCCAAGCAAAATCGCCATTCATTTAGTACTAACGGGATAACTGCTCGAAATTGGGCTCAAGCGTTTTGTCTAAAGGAGGGTAAAAAATAGGAAGCGACTAGAGGAAGAGGAGGAGGGACTGACAGGAGAGGAGGAAAAAAAAAGAGACAGGTTTGAAGGAGAGAAAAAATGGACAGAGGTTTGAATATTATATCGAGGAAAACAAAAGTGGAGAGTGGGAGGGAGTGACTGAGAATGAAGAGAAAGGGAAATAAAGAAAGAGAGGAAAGGTAGAAGAGAGAGAGGGAATGGAGAAAAGTAGGGAAAGAAGAGAATGGGAAAGAGGGGGAAAGGAAGGTCAGGAAGAGATGGGTAGAGAGAAAGGAAAGGAAGGAAAGAAAAGTAAAATTAAGGAGACAAGAGAAAGTGGGAAAGAAAAGGGCAGGAATAAATGAAGAGAGAGAAAGGGAAGGAAAGGAGGAAAAGCAGAAATAAGAAGTCAGGAGGAAGGAAGGACGAGAAACGAGATAGAAAAAAGGAACTAGAAAAGAAGATGCTAAAGGAAGGACATGGAGGAGTGAAGATAAAGGTGTAAAGAAGAGAGAGAAAAATAACGAATGGAGAAATGAGGAAAGGAAGCTTGAAAGACGTGAGATGGAACGTATAATGAAGAAAGGGACCAGAGAGAGATGGAACAGAAGATAGGATGATTGAATACGATTGAGATAGATGGAAATGGAGAAAAAAACAAAGAGAGGTAAAAGAGCAGGAAGTTTCGAAATAAGGTAAATGACAGAGGAAAGGAAATATGGAGATAAATGAATTGGAGAATGAATGATAGAGAAGGAACGTTAGCAAAGGAAGATGGAACACAAGGAACAGCGGGAAGTGGAATGAAAGGCGAGAATTGACTTTCATGAACAAGGCAAATAACGCATAAAAATAAGGGAAACTGCGGAAAGGAGAATGAGAAAAAGTAAAAGAGAAGTGAACAAGACGACTGAAGAGAGAACATAGAAGAGAAAAAAATAGAGTAAAGAAGATTGAATAGAGAAATCAGAAGGAAGGGAAGGGTCACTTAGGGAATAAGGGAAGGGATACATTAGGAAGGTAAGGGACACGAAGGGAAGGGAAAAGAAGGGAAGGGGCACAAAGGGAAGGGAAGGGGCACAAAGGGAAGGGAAGGGAAGGGGCACAAAGGGAAGGGAAGGGAAGGGGCACAAAGGGAAGGTAAAGGAAGGGGCTCAAAGGGAAGGCAAGGGAATTGACACACAGGAAAGGGAAGGGATGGGAAGGGGAATACAGCGAAGAGAAGATAAAGGGAACATTGGGAAGGGAAGGGGCACAAAGGGAAGGGAAGGGAAGGGGCTCAGAGGGAAGGCAAGAGAAGGAACGCATAAGGAAGGGAAGGGAAGGGGCTCAGAGGGAAGGCAAGAGAAGGGACGCATAAGGAAGGGAAGGGAAGGGGCACAAAGGGAAGGGAAGGGGCTCAGAGGGAAGGCAAGAGAAGGGACGCATAAGGAAGGGAAGGGAAGGGAAGGGGCTCAGAGGGAAGGCAAGCGAAGGGAAGGGAAGGGGCACAAAGGGAAGGGAAGGGGCTCAGAGGGAAGGCAAGAGAAGGACGACATAAGGAAGGGAAGGAAGGGGCACAAAGGGAAGGGAAGGTGCTCATAGGGAATGCAAGTGAAGGGACGCTTAAGGAAGGGAAGGGAAGGGGCACAAAGGGAAGGGGCTCAGAGGGAAGGCAAGAGAAGGGACGCATAAGGAAGGGAAGGGAAGGGGCACAAAGGGAAGGGAAGGGGCTCAGAGGGAAGGAGGAAGAGAAGGAACGCATAAGGAAGGGAAGTGAAGGGAAGCAGGGAAGGGAAGGGAAGGAAGGCTCAGAGGGAAGGCAAGAGAAGGAACGCATAAGGAAGGAAGGGATATAAGGAATCGATGATAGTGTTTGAAGTGTCGCGGGAAGAGCGTGAACACATAAGGAAGTGAAGGGAAGCGGAGCGTGTCCAGAGGCGGCGTGAAGTGTGTTGCCGTGGATATAAAATCGATGATAGTGTGTTTGTCGCGGAGACCGTGACCGCCAGGAGACATTTTGCCGCCACTGAGAAAAAAGGAAAGAAAAAGTGGAAAACAACAGAGAACAGACAACAGACAGCTCAACCCAACCATCACCACCACCACCACCGCCACCTCGACCACCACCACCACCGCCACCTCGACCACCACCACCACCACCACCTTACATTGAAGAAGCAAAAACGACGGTACGGAAATTTTGGATGATAAGAGAAAAAAGGAAAGAAAAGGAGGAAAACAACAGACCCAGACCGCGAATTCAGCTCAACCCAACCACCACCACCACCACCACCACCACCACCATCACCACCACCACCACCCTTCTCTATTCCTCTTTTTTCCCTTTTCCTCCCCCATTCCCTTCTTCCTTCTCCATTCCATCCTTACCTTTCACCACCGTTTTCCCTTCCTCCCTCCTTCGCTCCTTTCCTCTTTCCTCCTCTCTCCTGCCTCCCCCCTCCCCCTCCTCCTCCCCTCACCACCTCCACCTCCACCACCACTACCACCGCATGGGAAAAAAATATATATACACCTCCGCGGTAGTACTGAGGTTTGCGTGCTTGTGTGTGTGTGGAGGAAGGTGTGTGTGTGTGTGTGGGGGGGGGGATGTGTGTGTGTGTGTACGTCTATGTGTATGTGTGTGGGAGCAAGGGGAGAGTTCATTGTGTGTGCGTGTGTGTGTGTGTGCGTGTGTAGGTTTGATAATGTATGTGTATAATTTGTGTGTGTGTGTGTGTGTGTGTGTGTGTGTGTGTGTGTGTGTGTGTGTGTGTGTGTGTGTGTGTGTGTGTGTGTTTGAAGTGCATTTCTTTATTCACATTTTTTTATTATTCTCCTTCTCGTTGTCGTCCTTTGTCCTTGCATTTCTCCTCCTGCTCTTAATTCATCTCTTTCTTTCTTTGTTCTTTTATTCTCTTTCTTTTGTTATCGTGTTCTACTCTACTATTTTCCTGCTGATGTTTTTTTTTTATTTCCTCCTTCCTCATGCGTGTTCGTGATGTCAGGCGCTATATGTATGTCTTCGTGTGAGTTGTGTTGCTTTGTGTGTGTGTGTGTGTGTGTGTGTGTGTGTGTGTGTGTGTGTGTGTGTGTGTGTGTGTGTGTGATCAATATGCTTCACAAAAATGATGTGTTCCGTGTGTACGTATGTATATGTCTGTGAACGCGTGTTTGTTTATGTGTATGTATGTATGTATGTATGTATGTATGTATCTTCAAGTAAACATCGATAACATGAACCTTAATACACACACACACACACACACACACACACACACACACACACACACACACACACACACACACACACACACACACACACACACACACACACACACACACACACACACACACACACACACACACACACACATTTCTCCACGTAAATATATGAAAATCCAGGTGGCTAAGGGATTAAGGTTCTTTTTTTCCTCTAATTCCTCGCCTAATAAAGCTTTGCATCTATTAACCTTCAATTTTGCTCGACACGTTGCATTGGAAAACGCGCCGCGAAAAATGAAGCGAAAGCAGTTCAAGGTCACCTGGAAATTGCATCATCCGAATTTTTGACAGGTGAGGCGATGAGGCAGTTTGTCTTTGTCTACCTGTGTGTCTGTTTGTCTGTGCGTGTCTGTCTGTATCTGTTCTGGTACGTCTGTTGGTGTGTCTTTTTTAATTTCATCTGTGTATCTTTTAATCTTTGTCTATCTATCTGTTTATCCAGCCTTACTTCATCTCTTTTTCCCTACCCTTAACTTCTTCCCTATCATCTTCCTTCGTTCTTTGCTTTCCTATCTTCCTCCCTCCCTCTTTTCCCTCTCTCATGTCTTATCTTCGTTCTTTCTTCTCTTTCATTCTTCCGTCCTTCCAATTCTTACACTCTTCCTTACTTCCTCTTTTCTTCCCCTTCACCCTTTTTTCTTTATTTCGTATCTTCCTTCCTTCCTTCTTCCCTTCTTACCTTCCTTCTTTCCATCCCTCCTTCCTTCCCCTCCTATCATCCCTTCTTCCTATCCATCCCTCCTTCCTTCCCCTCCAACCAACCCCTTCTCCTTCCCATCCCTCCTTCCTCCCCCTCCTTTCATCCTTTCTTCCTACCCATCCCTCCTTCCTTCCCCTCCAACCATCCCCCTCTTCCTTCCATCCTCCTCCTTTTCTTCCTGTCTTCCTTCCTTCCTCCGTGTGTTTCCCAGTTTTTCCATTGCTTTCCTCCCTTCCTCTCCGCTTCCTTCCTCCTTTCCTTTCCTCCTTCCATTCATCCATCCTCACTTCCTTCTTTCCTTCCTGCCATGGTGTTTCTCAGTTTTCCATCCCCTTTGAAGGCTTTGGCGCTGCTTTCCTCCCCTGAGTGGCAGTTCCCATTTAGGTGGCCACTTCGCAATGCCGTGAGGGCCGCGCTTAGGGCTTAGTGTGTCTTGGTCGGCGGCCGCTCAAGGAAAACCCACCGCGAGGGAGAGAGAGAGAGAGGGAGAGGGAGAGGGTGAGGGAGAGGGTGAGGAAGAGGGAGAGGGAGAGGGAGAGGGAGAGGGTGTGTGTGTGAGAGAGAGAGAGAGAGAGAGAGAGAGAGAGAGAGAGAGAGAGAGAGAGAGAGAGAGAGAGAGAGAGATGAGATAAAGCAGATAAATAAGGGAGAAAGAGATATGATGAAAGGTTAGCGAAGTGACGAACAATGAACACACACACACACACACATACGAACACACCCCACACACACACGCCATCACTCATTCACTTTAAAAGGAAAAAAAATCAGAAAAAACAAACAAATTCGAGCAGGAGGAAAATAGAAAAAGAGGAAAATCTGAAGCAGGCTGAAGCAGAGGAGTCCATAAAAGCTCATCAGCAGAAAATGAACTACATCAGAGCAGCCAAAGTTAAGCAACAGGTCTGCTAGTGGGGGTGGCGGTGGTGGTGGTGGTGGTGAAGGAAGATGGAGGGAGGGAGGGGAGGAAGGATTTCAAGAGGAGGAAGATAGGGAAATAGAAGACGAAGAGGAGGGAAGGAAGAAAGAAAATAAGAATAAAGAGGGAGAGGAGGAGAATTTGGTGATGGTCGTAAAAGAAGAGGAAGGGAGGATTTCAAGAGGAGGAAGATAGGGAAATAGAAGACGAAGGAGAGAGAAGGAAGAGAGAAAATAAGAATAAAGATGGAGAGGAGGAGAATTTGGTGATGGTCGTATAAGAAGAGAAAGGAAGGATTTCAAGAGGAGGAGGATAGGAAAAAAAGAAGACGAAGAAGAGGGAAAGAAGAGAGAAAATAAGAATAAAGAGGGAGAGGAGGAGAATTTGGTGATGGTGGTGAAAGAAGAGGAAGGGAGGATTTCAAGAGGAGGAAGGAAGGAAGGTCGTGAATGTAGTGAAAGATGATGGAGGGAAGGAAGGAACGAAGAATTTCAAGAGGAGGAAGAAGATAGGAAAGAGTTTAAGAGGAGGAGGGAAGGATGATAAGGGGAAGAAAAAGGAGGAAATGAGGGAGAGAGAAGAAGGAAGGTCGATTTGGTGGTGATGATGGAGGTGGTGAAAGAAGATGGAGAGAGGGAGGGAGGGAAGGGAGGATTTCAAGAGGAAGAAGATAGGAAAAAAAGAAACCGAGGAGGAGATAAAGAAGACAGATAAAGAGTAAAGAGAATAAGAGGAGAGGGAAGGAACTTAAGAGGAGGAAATTGAAAAAAATGGATTAAAGAGGGGAGGATGATGGAGGAAAAAGGAGTTACGAGGAGGGGAGAGAGAGGGATTATTTCTTTAGGGAGAGGGATAGAGAAGATAAAGAAAGGAGGGACGGAGAGGAAAAGGAAGATGGAAATGGAGAAAGGAGAGAAAAAAAGGAGATAAAACAGAGATGAGGGAGAGAGATGAGATAAAATGAGGGAAGGGGAGGGAAGTGACGAGAGAGAGAGAGAGAGAGAGAGAGAGAGAGAGAGAGAGAGAGAGAGAGAGAGAGAGAGAGAGAGAGAGAGAGAAGGGGAGAAAATAAACTAATAAAACAAAAAAACAAAACAAGAATCTAATGGATGAAAGACTAATGTTCGCATCACCCTCCCATTGTTTACATCCAGCGCAAAATTAGCTTCCATCCCTGTGTGTGTGTGTGTGTGTGTGTGTGTGTGTGTGTGTGTGTGTAGAGGGGAGGAGGAGGGGCAGAGTGGAGAGTCGAAAACAGGAGAGTGGTGATGATGGTGGTGGTGGAGATGAAGAGGGGAGATGGAGGTGGTGGGGAGGAAGAGGAAGGGAAGGGTAGATGTCGGAGAGGCTAAAGAGGAAGGGGTGAAAAAAACGTATTGGTGATGATGGTGATGATGATGATGATGATGGTGACGATGATGCGGTGCTTTGGTCCCCTCGCTTTTGTTTGTGAGTGCTTTGATCATTTATTATTACCCGGTTTTCCTCTTTTTTTCCCTCTTCCTCTTACGCTGGTGGCGCTCTTGAACTCTTTGCGAGGGTGTGGACAGCGCTAAGTGGAGCCGGGGGTGGGGGTGAGGTGGTCAGGCAATGGGGTGGAGGGGCGGTGGTATAAAGTGGAGAGGAAGAATGGCACAGGAAGAGGGGAGGGAGGGGTGAGGGAGGGAGGAGGATTTGGGGTAGAGGGAGTTTATGGGTGAAAGGGAGGAAGAATGACAGGAGAAATGGAGTGAGGAAGGGATGTATGGGTGAGGGAGGGAAGGGAGATTTGAGGTGGAGGGAGTTTAAAGGTGAAAGGGAGGAAGAATGATAAGGGAACAGGGAGGGGTGAGGAGGTGAGGAAGGGAGAGGTGGGTAGGAGGCAGGTGGGGGTGTAGAGGAGGTGTAGGTGGGAGAAAGTATGGAAAGGTGAAGGGAGAAGATGGGTGGGGGAAGGGGTGTAGCGTGTATGGGTGATAAGGTGACAGGAAGGGTTTGTTAGAGAAGGGGAGAGAGAGAGGTTGAGAGAAGGGGTGGATAAAAGGATGGTTGTAGGGAGGCAGGGCGGATGAGGGAGGGAACAGGGTAATGCATTGAGAGGGTGCAAGACAGGGTTAGTAAACTGGACGGAGACAAAAGGGAAAGAACTGAAGGAGGAGGAAGAGGCTGAACACACAAAAAAGAGGAGAAAATAAGCTGTGAATGACAAGAGAAGGGAAGGGCAGTAGAGAAGGATCGGCTGAAGAAGGAAGGAGCGAAAGAAAGGGATAAGAAGGGAAACATTAGAACAACTACAAGCCCATCAATCGGACGAGAGGCAAAGGGCGAAAGGGAATGGGAGAAGGGAAGAAGGCGAGGGTCGGAGGGCGAGGGTGAAGGGCTAAGGGCTAGGTCGGGGGGCGAATGGCTGGCTGCGTGCATGGCTGGGCGGTGGCTGGCTCTTTAAGAGTTGAGTCACGCCCGGGACTGAGGGTCGGGGCTCAGGGGGGCTGCACCAGGTGGCCGCAGGTGTGATTGAGCGCCGGGGGGAGGTATAGGAGGAGGAGGAGGAGGAGAATACGAGATGAAAAAAAATATAAAAGAACAAGGAAGGGAATAACAATAGGAAGAAGAATAAGAACGAAAGGATGTGTGTGTGTGTGTGTGTGTGTGTGTGTGTGTGTGTGTGTGTGTGTGTGTGTGTGTGTGTGTGTGTGTGCATGGAAATGACTCTCACCGCTTTCTTTTTCCCAACAAGAAAAGAGCGAAGGAATGAGAAAAAAAAGATGAAATGGAATCGCAAACCGTTCCCGACTTAATCCTTTATCCGGACGAGACTCAAAGGACTCGACTCTCTCTTCCTCGCTCGTCACAAATGTCTCCTTAATTCTCTTCTTCTTTTTCTTCTTTTCTTCTTTTCCACGTGGTATTTCCTGTGACCTAAACTTTTTCTCTTCTATGTAGGTTTCTCGTGGACTACATTTTAGCTCTTTTTCTTTCCTTTTCTTTCTATTTTTGTCGTTTTTCTATTTCTTTTTTTTTCTTTTCTTCTTTTACAAGTGGTATTTCCTATGACCTATTTTTTTTTCTTTAATGTAGGTTTCGTGGGCTACATTTTGCCTCTTTTTCTTTCCTTTTCTTTCTTTTTTTGTTGTTTTTTTCTTCTTCATTTTCTTCCTTTCATTTTTCTTTTTTTCTTCAATGTAGGTTACTCGTGGACTACATTTTGTCGTTATTTCTTTCCTTTTCTGTATTTTTGTTATGATTTTTCTTTCTTCATTTCTCTTATTTCTTTCCTTTTCTGTCTATTTTTGTTATGATTTTTTCTTTGGCATTTTTCTTCTTCCTTTAATTTATCTTTTTTTCTTCAATGTAGGTTAATCGTGGACTACATTTTGCCTCTCTCTTTCCTTTTCTTTCTATTTTTGTAACGATATTTTTTCTTCTTTAACGGAGCAGGATGTAGCGGGCACTTTTTTTCCCTTTTTATATATAGCCCAGCATTCTTTTTTTTTATCCTCTTTCGTACAGTTTTTTTTTATTCAGTTCTTTTTATACATCCATTTTTACAGCTCTTGCCAAACACTTATCGATACAGCTCTTGATCGGGTGTATAATCTCCATAAATCCAAACAAGACCTCGTATGGGTGTTGATGTTTACCTCAAAGCATCTGTTGATTGTTCAGTAGTCAAGAGGAAGGTAAGGACGAGGATAGGAGTGAGATGGAAATGAAGAAGGGGAAGGGACAGGAAGGAGAGGAAGAAGAGAAATAAAGGGAAGGGATCGGAGTTAATACTAAGAAAGAAGAGCAATGGAAGAAGGGAGAGGAAGAGAGGAAAAGATGGGCAATGGACAGGAAGGAGAGGAAGAAGAGGGAATAGATAGGATGTACAGCAAAGAAAGAGAAAGGAAGAGGAGATGGGAAATGTAAAGAAAGGAAAGGAAGAAGAGAAATGGAGGGGAAAATATGAATGAAAACAAAGAAGGAGGAGGAATGAAAAAAGAAAAGAAGGAGAATGGAAAGAAGGGAGAGTAAAGAGGGAAATAAAAAGGAAAATGACGGGAAATAAAGCAAAGAAGAAAGGGATTGGAATTAGAGAAAGGAAGATAAGAGAGAGAGAGAGAGAGAGAGAGAGAGAGAGAGAGAGAGAGAGAGAGAGAGAGAGAGAGAGAGAGAGAGAGAGAGAGAGAGAGAGAGAGAGTTGAGTGGTGACGTGTGGAGGAGGTGGTGGTGGTGGAGGTGGAGATGGTGGTGG
>NW_026112377.1:0-20000 GCF_024679095.1 Eriocheir sinensis | reverse complement strand
AGAAAGGGAAAATGAAGTAAAGGAAAGAATATTAACAAGAGAAATATGACGGGTGCATAGAGAGAATATTAAATAGGGAAATAATTGTACTGGAGGAGGAGGAGGAAGAGGAAGAGGAGGAGGAGGAGGAGGAGGAGGAAACTAACCTCTCACATTACTTGCAATTTCAGGTATAATATTTTTTGCAACTGTGTAACTAATTAGAGACTTTCACTTTTTATTTCCAGGTAAGGTGTTTCCTCCCTCCACCTCCTTCACCTCTCCACCCCCTCCACACCCCTCCACCCCCGTCTTGTCCTCTAGTGGTGGTGGATGTTATGGTGGTCACGTGAGTATTGCTTTGGGAGAGGGGAGGAAAGAAAGGGGAGGCAGGAGGGAAGGGGAGAGAAAGGGAAGGGGGCTGGGATGGAAAGGGAGGGGAGGGAAATTGAGGTTGCGTGTTTGAATGTGGAGATATATTACTACTACCCTTTTTACCTACTACTACTACTACTACTACTACTACTACTACTACTACTACGCATACTAACTCATAATTATCGATGACTTTAATGGTTTATTTCTGACATTATATTCTCCGTCTCCCTTTTCTCTTTCCCCTTCTCCTTTCTTTCCATGCTTTCCTCCTCTATTTCCTCTTTCCTCCTCTTTACTTGTTTCCCCTCACCCCACCTCGGTAGCGCTCTCTCTCTCTCTCTCTCTCTCTCTCTCTCTCTCTCTCTTAATTGCTCCTGCTTGCCCTTATTCAAATCGTTGCGTTAATAGGTGAGCAACAGGAAGCGTGTGTGTGTGTGTGTGTGTGTGTGTGTGTGTGTGTGTGTGTGTGTGTGTGTGTGTGTGTGTGTGTGTGTGTGTGTTGCCTGTATTTCCTTCTTTTTCTTCTGTTTTCCTTTTCCTTTTCCTTCTGCTTTTCTTTTTCGCTTTCTCCCCTTCCTCTTTGCTTAGAAGGAAGAAAAATCGTGCATAATCATTTCTAGTTATTTTTTTTCATTTCTCTCTCTCTCTCTCTCTCTCGATTTCGCAGACTAAACTCGCTTTGCCATTTCGCTGCCTCTCCCTCCTCCTCCTCCTCCTCGTCGTGCCTGACAGGTGGAGGAAAGACAAACAGGTGAGGCGAGATTCTCCTTTAGCGGGGTAATCAGGTGTGTATTTTCCTCCCTCCCTCCCTCCCTCCCTCTCTCCTTCCTCCCTCTCCTCCTCCTTCTCTTCCTGTCTTCCTCCTTCCTTCTCCTTATCTTCCTTGTGTTATCCCTCCTTTCCGTTCCTCTCATCGTCACTCCTTACTAATTTCCTCCCCTATTCTTTCCTTCCTATTTCTCTCCCTTCCTTCCCTCCTCTAGTTCTCGTTCTCCCTCCTAATCTCCCTTGTATCATCCCTCTTCTCCCTCTCATCGTTATTGCTTACTTCCTGTTTACCTCCTCTATTCCTCCCTTGCTTTCTCTCTGCCTCCCTTTCCTTCTCTATTTCTCTTCTTCCCTCCCTATCTCCCTTGTATCATCCCTCTTCTCCCTCTCATCGTCATTGCTTACTTCCTGATTTCCTCCTCTATTCCTCCCCTACTTTTTCCTCTAGTTCTCATTCTCCCTCCTTCCTCTTCTCTTCCTCACCTCCTTTTTCATTTCCTCCCTTCCATCCTCTTTCTTTCTCTCCCTTCCTCTCATCGTCACACTTTATTCTCCAGTTTCCTCCTTCTTTCCTCCCTCCTCACCTTTCTTCAATCCTAACTCCTCTTCTTTCCTCTTTTCCTCCCTTTATACCTCTTTTTTTTTTCCTTACTCCCAAATCTGTTTTTTTATTTTATTATTTTTTCTCCCTTTTTTTATCCAGTTATTATGTTTATCTTTTCCCTCCTCCTCCTCCTCCTCCTCCTATTCACCACTCCTTCCATCCTTCCTTTTTCCTTCCCTTTCTCCTCCACCCTTCCCTCCATTATTCTTTTTATCTATTTAATCTTCATTCTTCCTTTTATTCTTCTTTCTTTTCTCTTCATCTCATTTCCTCCTCCTCCTCCTCCTCTTCCTTCTTCTCTTTGTCCCTCCCTCCTGCCCTCTCCTCCCCTTTTCTTCATCTGTTTATCTTTCAGACTCTTTATTATTCCCTTCACTTCCTCCTCCTCCTCCTCCTCCTCCTCCTCTTCCTCTTCCTCTTCCGTACTCTTGATAAGGGCGGTCTACTCATGGCTTCCTTTGCTCCTATGGCTTCATCTGCTTAATTTGTTTTGTCACACACAGAATCGCTTCCACGTTGATGTTCTTAATTTGATACGAGCAGACAAATTTAAATCATCAAAACAAAACGCATCGATTGATTCCCATAGGTTATGCTTGTATGGTCTTATGTTTTAATAGTTTTCTTCCTCCTACAGCTGCTCCAGCTTCCAAGGTTCCTAATCCCATTAAGCTTCTTCCTTACTAACTTTTCTTCTGGTAAGAAAGAACACCGCGAGAGGTTGAAAGAAACTCTATCAAGTGTTATACTCTTTATCCATTTTGTTCTCATCGTCATCATCATTTCCATTATCATCATTGATCACCCATTCTACGTTCTCCTCACTTCCTCTCATAAACATCGTCAGTCATGCATCCGCCACCACTACCGCCACCACTACCGATATCTCATTTCTATCGCCAGCTTCACACTCGATCATATAGGCGTTCACCATCGTCCTTCCACCAGTTCACTTCCACACCGCCCTTAAGGATTGCAGAATCTATTATCCACAGTGCCTTGTTCGAATCCCATTACGGAGGATCAGGCAGCGTCCATGTGGTCAATCCCCGCCGGGGCTCCCTCATGCAGCCCTACCTGCGACAAAATCCGCGCCGCCGCCGCCACGCTCGCTTCCGTCCCTTCAGCTCGCCGCAACGCAAACTGATGAACTGGATCTGCCTCTTACTTTTCCTCTAATGTTGCCTCTTCAATCCCTAATTGCTTTCCATCGTAGTTAACGCGTCTGAAACTACTCTGTCCTGGAAAGTGCTAATTAACCTCCCCCATCTGCCCTACTGCACCTCGACCTCTCTCCTCAATATCATCCTCCTCTCTGCCTCCTCCTCCTTCTCCACTACAGCATCATTTTTTCACTTTCTTTTCCTTCCCTCACGCTTTGTGTTCCTAAACTCATTGCATGCATTCTTTCATGTCCTCTCCTACCTCCTCCCTCCTCGTCCTCATCTCATCTCAGGGAGGGTATCACGATTCTTTCTCCTCCATTTTTGATCTTGCTTTTCCGGCCCGTAGTTCTGTTGTTCTCGTTATTTATTTGTGAGTTAGGGGCTTTGTTGTTATAAATATTGTTCTTCTACTACCGCCTCACTTACTCCACCGCTATTGCTGCTGCTTGCCTAATATTAAAAATGTAGTACAACTTCAGTCTCTCTCTCTTCGTCCTTTGGATTAAAAACATCTCCATCTCTATCATTTCACCCTACTTCATTGGTGGGTCGACGATCCTCCTTTTCTATTTCTTTGAGAAGCCCTTTAGCTTTTTAGTTTCCCTTCTCTTTTCGTGGCTCCTCTCCTCTTACGCAGACATGCTTTTACTCAGTATCTCCTCCTCCTCCTCCTTTCTGCATACTACCAAAGCTGTCGAGTAGATTACTACTACTGCTACTACTACTACTACCACCTACTACCTACTACTACCCACTACTACTAGCTACTACTACTACTATTTCCTACTTACTACATGTCTCGTCTATCTAGTTCTCATCTTCTTCCTCCTCCTCATTCCCCTCATCCTGTTCTTTTCTACTCATTCTTCAGGAGTCCATTTGTGATACATTTCTTACTTCATCAAATTCTTTCTCTACCCCAGACTTAACGACTTTTATATCTTGTCCAGACCTTTATAACAGCGTGTGATAAGACAGAAACATGACGCTACTGACACAGGGGAGTGTAAAAAATTACAGTAAAAAAGCTGAAAGGCCAGTAAATTAAGTTGATAGTGCAGCAAGATGCGGACGTAATTAAGGGCAGGCCTTGTAAGTAGGAGGAAAGATTTTTGACAGTCGAGGGTGATGAGCTGAAAGGGAAATGGTGAGAGGTATCCCCACGCCATTAGCCTGGGAAGTCTTATAGGAGGCAGTTCTGGGTGTTCTTGGGCTTAACTTATACAGTGGAATATTCATACCTTGTGGCTCCCCAAGGCTTGACGGGCAGAGCGACCCCGTTGTGTCGTCAGACTCTCAATAGTGTAGCTAGAGTGCACTTGGAAAATAATGCCAGCATTTACAATTATCTACGTATTTTTGATAGATTGTTGTGGCCTCCACTCCATCAGGTGCTGACTACAAGAACTAGTGGACAAGCACTGACGGACATTCCTATAAAATTGGCGATCCTCTCGTAGGGTTTTTCAACAGTTGATAATTGTATGCCCCCTAATTCGTGGTGATGAAATAATAATAATGGACCCCAGGTTGATGTCCTACTGGCCTCGCACTGCTCAGGTCACCTGATGATCACGCCTCACTATTCCGCCCAAAATCCAAATAACGAGTGTGTTCCGGTACCCATCAGGAGGCCAGACATCAGTGGGCAGTTTAATCAGCAGACTGCCTATGATGGAAAAACGGGATTAAAACACCGGCTGCTTCAGAACTTTCTGGAATTCATAATATAAACCGTAGGGAGGAAACCTGTATGCCCGCGTAAAGGCAGCTCGAAAACAGAAACCTGCTCTGTACATTTACAGGAGTAAAATATGGAACACATGTATAGAAACTATCAGACTGCTTGCGTTGAACTCGGCGTGTAAACGTTGAGTCTAGCTCTAATCCTGAAGATAAAAAATTGCAGTCCAGTGAGCATACGGGTACAATGTTAAGTATACGAACATGAGTTTCCTGTCCCTGACTGTCTGAGAAATGCAACTAAAACGGTGGCCATCGGCATCAACAGTCAGCGACGACTGTCTGCACACTGCATTGACCTGATAATGGCTGTGCGGTGCACCAGATGGTTTTCACAGTCTAATGGCAGTAGCCACTAGCGACGACCAGAGTACCGGCTGAACATCAAAACGTTGGTACAAAATCAGGGTGACTGTGAGGAGATGCAAATAAATGGGCAACTATTTACGACACCAGTGGTTTCGCAACTCTGTTTTGTGCCGAAAGACAGTGGATGAATTAGGTGAATTGAAACGGTGGATGATACAGAGATGACTGTAGAAAATGGGATGTGTCGATGAGACGGACTGCGTGGAAACACGGTCGATTGAAATACGGTTGGCCCAGTGAAAACCGGGCGATATCCGGGTACGGGTACGTTGTTATGTTAGTGGAGCGGATATAGCATGACAGTGATCGCATGGCATAGAATTGGTACCAGTGCCGTTGACTTTAATAGTGGTAGATGAGCGGTGATGACCCTTGGGACTGAGGAAATGACTTTAATGCAGTAGATGAAAGTGATGATGGAAAACAGGCGTTGGTACAGTTGGCTGACTTGTAAGGCTGCGGTAGGAAGAGCAGTCGATGATGCAGGAGGTGGTACAGTGCGATCTCGCATACCCTCCCGAACTGGAAAGTGAATGACGCAGGAACCAATAGAATCGCCCGAACGTCTCATGCGGTAGATGACAGTGCTGATGCAGTAAGATGGTACCATTGAATATGAGCAAATGCAGTACGATTGAGCAAAAGTGATGATGCAGGAGGTGCGTACCGAAGGCTACTGTGTCCTTAACTTCAAAAGGCAGGACAGTGATTTCGGTAGATGGTACAGTGATGACTACGTCCACCGTAGATAACGGTGACTGATGCAGATGATGGTCAACAATGCATGACTTTAATGGGTGTTATATTAGGCTGGACTCAATCAAGGGTAGCCTGACTCATGTCGGTGAATATCACCAGCGAATTAGGCATACAATTACTTGGCTGATACCCGATCTGGACAGATCGTTCTCCAAATCCGTGTAGAGAACAAGCGGAGTGTGACTCTGCAGTTTGTATACTTCGCACTCAACCCGATGGTGCGTGGAGGTCCGCCTACTGACATTACGTGCCCAATTTGTAAGCCCAAATTGTTTCCAATACCTGCAAAGGCCTGACTCGCTACGAGTCCGACTGACCACACTGATTCACTGGTCGGTCTCGTTTGACGCTATGTGCAACTCTACCGCTACGAATTTATCTCGCCTGCTCCAGATTTCGTCAATCACCCTTTAGTATGCGACATTGCGCCGATTTTCGTGGCAGCAATTGGCGAACCCGCATACGCCTGCGTTTGCAGCAAAAGGCAAAGTACGTGAGCGTTGATGGGAATCACCGCAAATCGTCTCCTTGTCAATACTGGCAGCTGAAAAAAAGCTACCTTTGAATACCCCGATGAGCGAAACCCCCTCTTTAGCCGAGGTGAACAGGGTAAAACGTATAATCATATTTACACACTGTCGCTTTTCCGTAGACAGTCCTATTTCAGTAGTTGCCTCAAAAAAAGTCAGAGAGGTTGGTACATGAATGATTGAGGAAGGAATGATTTTGGCATCGAGGTGAGCTGGACTCAATCCAAGGATAAAAATATTGACTCATGTCAGGGTGAATAAAGGCGTCAGGCTATAATTTGATACCCGATCTGGACAGTCGTTCCGTCGTGTGGGAACAAAGACAGGTGTGACTCTACGTGCGCTGCATCAACCATGTTGCTAATAACCTGCTGATTAGCCGTTGCGACGGAGGTAATGACGTTTTTACCAATACATACAGGCCTGATCTGGGGAGGAGAAACTGATTCACCTGGTCGATCTGTTTGACAGCTATGTTGATAACCTCTACCATCTTGTTGTCTGCTCTTAATTGCCACCGTGTAGCTTATGCAATTGCGCAAGTTTTCTGGTGGCATTGATCGCCCTGCGATTTCGAGCAGCAAAGGAAATACATGAGCATGGTCCACCGTCGCGAACGTCCTCGTCGGTAACCGTACGAAAAGGAACTTTGAGAGCGGACCCCACGATGTTGAGCAACCTCTTTACCCGGAAGAGTGAACTGAGCGAAAACTATAATCCATGTTTACCTCATCAACTTTTCCCCATGAAACAAATCCTATCCTCCAGTAGTTGAAAAAGGAGTCAGAGAGGTGGTACTGAAGGAGCTGATTCCCTAGTCTTGGTAGCCAGATTGGCGTCTGCCATGCCGAGTAGTTTCTGAGACTATCCTGGTGTAATGCGTGCTGTTGGTCAAGAAGTATATGGATATTTTACGAAGACACATCTTCACCATGAGGAAGACCTCTCCTGTATTGCCGTGAGGGCACCAGGCGCAGGTGGATGGGTGTTGTTGCAAACAGAACCGAGGGACAACAAGATGATCCAGTACAACATCATGATCTGAAAGTGGTGGGAATAGTATTTTAAGCCGTGGTCTCAAGTTATAGCTAGCAGGTGTTAGGATTATCCTGTGGAATATTTGACTCTAGGGGAAGTACCAATATCAAAAGGTCTAAGGTGAGGGTACTTTCAGACGATCACTGAACTAGACCAGCTCACTATTCTGACTGAACGCGAACCATTTTCCCCTGACATTCGAACAACTCAGTAGGACCCCTGAGTCAACTGATTTCCAGGCCTCTTTCCTTGCTTGGTGCGTGCCACCACACGGGAAATTCACCAGGACGGCGGCCTGTTTGTCCATTGTTTTGACATCTTCAGCCTTCGTAGCTTTCAACACTTCTGAGTGTATCTTGGAAAACCTTATGCATCTGCTGTTGTTGATACCCTCAATGTTGTAGAGAGATTTGCTGGCGGGGTTTATGGGAAGTCGTACGGAAGACGTTTCTCCACCCCCATACAAAAGTGCTTAGTAGGAGACTTCCCGTGAGTCGTTTGCAAACGTGTTATGGAAGCAGCTATGCGATAATGATACCAGTATCGTGGAGATCGTTCACGATAGGCGAGGACCTGTGAATTTTCCTATTAGCCCTCTCCGCCAACCCGTGGCAGCTGGGTGGTAAGCGCTTGTTGAAGTTGCGGCGATGTTAAACCAGGCGCGCTATTTCGCTCAATGCTGAGTTCCTAAACTCGGTGCCATTGTCCTCAGAAAGATTCGAGGGACGAATGTGGACCTAACACGTGGTCACGGGCATCAAACCCCACGCGTGGCTGTCTTGTCCTTGAGGGCGCTAGAACTGAAACCTGAAGACTGGTCGACGCACCAATGGTAGCGCGAGCCATGTTGGCTCTGGGGAGCTGTAGTAGTCTATTAACAACATCCCATAGCTTTCTGTTGCGTTGACGCTTGTTGCTGGTGGACACTGTGCTGGCGACTGCAATGTTTTCATCAACCCATAATGTGGGCAGTAAATTTTCAGTCTGGTGAGCAGATGGCATCTTGTCTCTTCCTGGGTGACCTGGGGTGTTATGGACCAGCTTAAGCGTCACGGGACGTATACAGGATGACCAGTTGGTCTCGGTGCACCGGTTTGGTTGTGCATGACCTACAAAGGAGGTTTATCTATCTATTAAGAGAATTGTGTGAAAGGGAACTGGCAATTCAGAGGACGATTCATCTCCCGACTCGAGGGGCGATAAGTCGCCTCTTCCACACAGGGTGGTCACCTTTGGTGAGTGTGTAGCTCAGGCAGAGTGAGTTGTGGATGACCTCTGGAATTGGTAATCGCGCCCTATCAGGTTGATGAGATCATCTGGGCCATTGTTTCGATGTGTTTAATCTCAGTTTATGTGGATCGTTGGAAACCATCTTGCCAGACGACCGTGGGTTTTCCTTGAAAGATCAGTTATGGCGCGTGGTCCATAAACACCTGATCTGGCACCCCATCACAATGTCACGAAATGCTTAGAGCCACACAATGGCAGAGCCTCTAGGTGGGTAAATAGTTCTTTTCGGGCTGTAAAATTACTCGACTGGCGAACGCTATCACATCACTTTTGCCGGACATATCTGACATCAGCGGCTCCTTCTCCACTAATGACGTCGGTACAAAGCTGAAAAGGGGTCCTTGAAATCCGGAAGACAGGACCGGAGCCCGTGTAAGCGCGCTGCTAAATCCTCAAAACTCGTTTACATTGGTACGGAGCCACTGAAATGGCACGTCTTTCTTTAAAAAGATACGTTAGAGGGATAACGCGAGCACGAAGTCCTTAATGAGGCACAACAACCTGCGACACCCAAGAAAGACCATTACCTTGTCCGCAGACTGATAGGCTGGGGAACCAGCAACAACTAACTATTTTGTCGTCCACTGTATGGATGCCGATTCGTCCACGACATGCCCAAAACTTGATCCCGAGGCTTTTAAAAATTCACATTTGGTGATTTGAGCTTTAATCCGACTTCTTAGAATCTGTGGGGACTTCTTTTGGTGTTTCATAGAACATGCGTGCCT
Source organism: Eriocheir sinensis (assembly GCF_024679095.1). Taxonomy (NCBI): domain Eukaryota; kingdom Metazoa; phylum Arthropoda; class Malacostraca; order Decapoda; family Varunidae; genus Eriocheir; species Eriocheir sinensis. The sequence continues at coordinate 10,648 of NW_026112377.1, read as the reverse complement.
TATGATGATGTCGTCTAAATACACATAGACAGAGTTTAACCAAGTCACCAAGAAATACTGTTCATTGTCCTTTGGAAGGTCAAAGGGAATCATCTGAGCCCGAACAGCATCCTCGATCCTCCCTTAGTGGCCATGAGGCGTGCTGAAAACCGTTATTCCACGTGACTCCAGAGATACCAGGCTACGGTTGCAGTAGCCACTGACCAGATCAAAACTCGTAAAGACTTGGCTGCTCTGCCAGACCATCAGAAGATCTCCTAAGAACGGGAAGCGGAAAATGATCATCCACGGTCGCGGTGTTCACACGCGGAAATCAATCACAGGACGATGGGCCATCTGTCTTTGGAACCAGGAACAAGGCGAATTCACGGGAATTCGATTCTTTGATGACGCCTTGTTCTAACATTCAGAGATAAGTTGTTGCACCACCTCCCTCTGACTGTGGGGGAGCTTGTACGTGATATATGGGATTTGTATTGGGTTTGCTTAATGTGGTGTTCAGCACTGCGTAACTCAAGCGGCTCGCCTGTGGAAACAAGCGCCCCGATGTCTCCGAGCTGGACTAGGTTGAAGCAATTTTTCGGAATAGTGTGCAGCTTTGAACGCCTCCCTGAAGCCGAGCTGTGTCTTGTTCGGGAGAAGCTTTGTTACGCCGAATATGCCGAAACTTAGGTGAAGGTATTCAGCTGGTTCGAGCGACATTCTCCCATACACTGAACGCTGGCATAATCAGACACCGTGTTTTAAGTTAGGATCCAGACGTGTTTATTACCAATGCCTCGCCAAAACCTCCACCTTGACTGTTGCAAAGAGTTACTCCACCGGCACGCGGTGGCCGTGAGGAACTCCGTCGATACATCACTGCCCCGCCGGAGGCATTAGGCAAGCAGTTTAACTTTCATTGCAGCACGATCCGGAACTATGAGGACCTTCTACGACTGCCGTTACTGTCACCACCGTCTGCAATGAACAGTATTGGTTTGACGTAAGAGGGACGCGGGCAGTGGCAGACAAGACGACTTGGGTGTAACCTCTTGAAGACGCGAAGTAGTGATGAACGCTTCTGATCACCAGAGATGTCACGGGTACCCTTGCTGACTGTTTGCCGGAAGGGTTTGGTGATGCTCCGGCAGCAGCGATGCCATAGCGCTGGTGGAGCGAGGGCATGCAGGGTAATCCCAAGGTCGGCAGGGGCGTACCTTGCTGGAGTGTAAAAAGATACTTCCGCCGTATCGTGGAGTGGCTTGCAGTGTTCGCGGTGTGGCTTGAAGCGGGGGCGGCTTGTAGATTGTGGCCTGGCGTTCGGCTGCGGGGCCAATTGGGTGTGCTCGGGGCGTAGGCGAACGCCTATAGAAGAACGCTGTAGCTGGTGTGCTCGAGGCTTGTGGGCTGGACACCTGCAGTTGCTGCTGGTGTGCTCGAGGCTTATGGGCTGGACGCCTGGCAGAGTTGCCCTTGGCTGGGTGTGCTCTCCCGGGAAGCATGAAGCGGACGCCTGTAGAGTTGCTTATAGCTGGTGTGCTCGAGGCTTGTAGATGGCGCCTTGTGAGTTGCACATGGTGGCGACTTGTGAGATGCTTATAGCTGGCGCCTTGTCAGGTTACGGAGGTGGCGACTTGTGAGATGCCTTGGCGGCTGTGTGGTGCACAGCAGAGGTGGCGACAGGAGATGCTTGTGGCAGCAGCGGTTGCATGGGTGGCGACTTGGGAGATGCTGTGGCTGGCGCCTTGTGGGTTGCACGTGGGTGGCGACAGCCGCGGGGATGCTTGTAGCTGGCGCCATGTGAGTTGCACGTAGGTGGCGACAGGAGATGCTTGTAGCTGGCGCCTTATGAGTTGCGTAGGTGGCGACAGAAGATGCTTGTAGCTGGCGCGCCTTGTGGGGTTGCACGTAGGCGACTTAGGAGATGCTTGTGGCTGGCGCTGTGAGTTGCACGTAGGTGGCGACGTGAGATGCTTGTAGCTGGCGCCTTGTGAGTTGCACGTGGGTGGCGACTTGTGAGATGTAGCAGCTGGCGCCTTGGAGTTGCGTAGGTGGCGACTTGTGAGATGCTGGCAGCTGGCGCACATGAGTTGCACGTGGGTGGCGACTTGTGAGATGCTTGTAGCTGGCACTTGTGCGTTGCCGCGGACAGCGGGATGCGGTGCCACGCCGGACGGCAGATGCGTTGACTCCTTCTTCCTTGTACGCCTGTCCCCGGAGTTTGGCGGTGAGTTCTCGTGGCAGGAGAACGAGGTAGCGAAGAGCACAGGCGCGGGGTGACCTGCCAACCAAATGTAACGGGAGCTGTCGGGGCGTTTAAAGGGTGTTGATTAAGACTTCAGCTTTCGCCGGGCGAATTATATTCATGGCCTTTATGTACAAGAAGCGACAGGTGAGCAGCTGTCGTTGATAATGTCAGTCGGACTCTCGTGGAAGGAGTGGCGAGTTACAGGTTGGAAAATAATGGTTACAATTGAGGTCACGTATGTCAGGTGACCTCCACGCACCATCGAATTTAAAGTAACAAAACGAGACAGTGAAAACACTGACGGACGACATTCCTATAGGTGGCGTGATCTCTAACATATCTGTCGTGGGGTTTTCCATTGAACAATTATGCTACCTAATTCGTGGTGATATTAAATAATAATAATACATTGATATCCTACTATAACAGGCAGGATCTTTTTGTTACGGAAACCTATGTGTGAATCCCCAATTAATAGGTAACTCGAGGTAACTCACAATTTTGTTTCTTATTATGCTCCTCAAGTAGCTTACCTACAATTGAAGTTAGACTAATGGGTTGGTAGTTACCTGGTATTTTTTGTCTCCTTTCATAAAATCGGTGTCACGTTAGCTTTTTCCAATCCGAGAGGACGATGCCTTGTCGCAAGGACATACTACGGTTGTGAGGGAGGGCTATTTCGCTCTTTGTTTCTTTAAAAAGCAGTATAGGATATACTTTATCGGGTCTAGGACTTTATTTGTTTTACGAAGTAGATGGAGAGCTTTAAGACTTCATCGGTTGTTGTTCAAATTGGAAGCCAATGCATGCTCAAGTTATTAGTACTGGTATTTGGTGGTAGCGGGAGAGCTGTTAATTATTAAACACCGAATAATTGTTTAGGGTTTTGCAATGTGTTGGCTGTCAGCGTCCTGGTACCGTCAACTGTTATTAAGGTCCAATTCACTTCTGATCGCCTTTCTGTTGTTTATGTAACTTTGAAAGATTTCTTCTTCATATCACTTTGCCTGACACTTTCATCTTTTTACTCGTCGCCTGGCATCATTATAAAGTCTAATGTTTTCCTGACGTGCTGTTCTTATAAAACAAAAGAGAAAGGAAGGGGAGGGAGGAGGAAGAGGAAGAGGTAGAAAGATCCCCAATGTTATGGTGTATCTAAACCTTTGAGCAAGGAAGAAGAAGAGGAAAAAAGATGAAAAGGATAAAAAAGAAAGGAGGAGGAAGTTGAAAATAGGGAGCAATAAATTTCTGACGGAAGAGTAAGAAGAAAAAAGAGGGGACCACCAACAAGCCAGATTACACCAACGACAGAGATATTAATGTCTATGAACAAGAACTCCTTTCCAAAGAAGCAGGTGTGGCCTCATTAGGTGTGGCTTCTTGCTCTAGTTCGCCCGCACCCCAAAGGGACCTGTCGCTACAAGCCGAATCTCCTCCCGTAGCTCAGCCATACCTGCATGAGTGTTGGGTGCCTTGAGGAGGCGGTTTACATGCTATTGTTTATACTGGTGACTTCCTCTATCAACAAGACCCAGCAACACCAATTGGAAAGAGTACAAAGGCACATACAGACAGATTCTGAGTTCTTACACTAACTGCAATGCACTCACCCAGCTGAAAATGCCCACTGGGACCGATACCAGGTAAACCCTAATGCCAAGCTCAGCAAGTCCCTCCTCCACAACCCCATCTGAGATCTACTTCCACCCGCCCTCCCTCCCCACTGAACCCACATGACACCTAATATTCTCATCCCGGTCAACTCACAGACCAGATATCGACGTTGCGATACCGACGCTTGAGGTCATTAACACCTCCATGATCTCATGACCCTCCACTAGCACACACACACACACACACACACACACACACACACCTTTTTATACACACACATACACACACACACACACCAACATCCTAAAATATAAGTCCCAAACATGGTCCAACCCCTTAAATTTGGGACAGCAGTTCTTTAGCGTGTCCTGGGCGGTAGTCACTGATCTGGTGGTGATAGCCTCCAGGAGCCTCCTGTAGGCGGCGCTCATGCTGCCTCCGTCTCCACCGCCTGCCCAGCACCTCCAGTTTCGCCACCTGCTCCTCCACTTGCAAATCACCCGCCTCGCCTCCTGTCTCACCATCTCTGCAACAGCTGTTATGCAGGAAGGAATGGTGAAAAGAGGAAGGAAATACAACATACCTCCGTCTGCAGTAAATACATTCTCTCTCTCTCTCTCTCTCTCTGTCTCTCCTCTAGTCTGCTCGCCTCTCCTCTCTCTCTCTCTCTCTCTCTCTCTCTCTCTCTCTCTCTCTCTCTCTCTCTCTCTCTCTCTCTCTCTCTCTCTCTCTCTCTCTCTCTCTCTCTCTCTCTCTCTCTCTCTCTCTCTCTCTCTCTCTCTCTCTCTCTCTCTCTCGTAAGCTACTCTCCCTCGCGTTCCCCATCCGTGCAAATAGACGTCTTTTGGCCTCTCTAACATATAAATCGTAACACCATAGTAACACCACCTCCATATCCGAACCAATCAGAGATGATAATCCTAAGTTTCTTCTCATAGCCCTAATTAAAGGTTGAAGAAATGGATGTCTTTCAGGGAAATTTCAGTTATAATCGCTAAGCGAAAACATTCGTGACACCTCCGTATTAAGTACAAGGAGCGTATAGATGGCTACAGTCTCTTGAGTCGCATCAACCATCGAATTGGTAGTATCCTTCATGCAAAGAAGTTATTTGCAACCAGTGATACCTTGCGAGAAACTGCTAATGTTGAGCATCTGTGCGTGCAGTGCATCTGTCAAAATAAACTAAACATACGTCACCTACAGGCCTCCGGGCCCTTCCTCGATAGAAGATGTTGGAAATGTATAGCGTTTGCAACAATCCCTAAGCAGCGACTCAGTTGTGTTAGGAGACTTTCAATCCCTCATGCAAATGGGACGTAACATCCCATTTAAGAAGTTGTTCTCCATAGGAATACTTGATTTTAGAGAGGTAGTACCCAGAGTCAAATGGCTTATGAACCAGCTCGACTAAATAAGACGTGGAGCCTTGTTGACCCAGAATAATCTAGTCAGTATTGTTGCAGTAGAGAGAACATCTCGGTTCCTGCATTCATAAATTAGTGCGTCGCTCAAGCAAAGTGAGCTGAAAACAAGATAATGATGCTAATTCCTGAAGGAAATTTCGCCCAGGTCCGACATCAAGTCGGCAAACTGTCGAGGCTAAATTTGCTGGCCTCGACCATACCTGCGCATGAGGTGTTGAGTGCATGAGGGCAGTTTACATTACCTTTATTTATACAATTGAACCCCACTCTATCAACAAGACCCAACAACGCCAGGTAGAGAGAAGTACAAAGGCGTGCATGCCAGACAGATTCAGGCAGTTCTTACTAACTGGCATGCACTCACCCAGCTGAAAATGCTGCCACGCTACAGAACCGATACAGACAAACCCTAGCAAACTCAGCAAGTCCCTCCTCCACAACCCCCGTCAGAGATCTACTTCACCGCCCTCCCTCCCCACTAGACCACAAGACACCACAATATTCGTCCCGGTCAACTCCTTGCGGACAGATATCGACAGTGCGATACCGACGCTTGTGAGGTCCATTAACACCTCCCTTGATCTTGCGCGAGCCCCTCACCCCAACACACACACACACACACACACAGACACATTAACATCCTAAAATATAAATCTGAAACACAAACATGGACATGGTCCCAACCCCTTAAATTTAAGACAGCACGGTTCCCTACTGGCAAGCGTGTCCTGGGCAGTGGTGCTGATCTGGGTGGTGATGGCCTCAGAGACCTCCTGTGGCGCTCATATCCTGCCTCCGTCTCCACCGCCTGCCACAGATGTGGCTTCAGCGCCCAGTTCGCCTGCTCCTCCGCCTCGTCCTCCACGCCCTGTCTCCCCATCCTGCAACAGCTGTTATGCGGGAAGGAAGTAGTGAAAGGAAGGAAATGTAATACCTCCATCTGCAGTAAATGCATTCTCTCTCTCTCTCTCTCTCTCTCTCTCTCTCTCTCTCTCTCTCTCTCTCTCTCTCTCTCTCTCTCTCTCTCTCTCTCTCTCTCTCTCTCTCTCTCTCTCTCTCTCTCTCTCTCTCTCACACACACACACACACACACACACACACACACTCTCTCTCTCTCTCTCTCTCTCTCTCTCTCTCTCTCTCTCTCTCTCTCTCTCTCGTTCATGAATCTTTGTTTTCTTTCAAGATTATCGCTTCCAGTGTTACGCTTTATTATTTAAATGAATATGTGATGGAATACGGGAACGTTTTGATTAAGAAAATGTATTAGAAACACACACACACACACACACACACACACACTTATGGTTACTGTTTGTGAATAAATGTTTCAGTCCACCAGTCATTCAACCAATCTCTCTCTCTCTCTCTCTCTCTCTCTCTCTCTCTCTCTCTCTCTCTCTCTCTCTCTCTCTCTCTCTCTCTGGATCTCTCTCTCTCTCATTTCTCTCTCCTCCTTACCTCTCTTCTCTCTCTCTCTCTGCTTTCCACTAATTTTCTCTCTTACTCCTACACCTCTCAGCTTCCTCTCACCTCTGCTCTTTCTTTAGTTCTTTTTCTTGTCTCCTACGCTTTTCTTTTTTCTCTTCATCTCTCCTGTGCACAAACTCAGTAAACCTGTTTGTGCATTGTCTTAATAATTTCTTACGGTGTCACATTGGGTCTCCTGTCCTATACATTACATCCTCAGTGATCACCAGACTACAAATAGACGAGTAAAGCTTTTCTCACACTGCCTTTGTTGCATGGGGGCTGGATGACAAGCACCATCCTTCTCCTTCGTTACGAACCTATGTTTTTGCATACAATTCATTAATTTCTTATATATATATATATATATATATATATATATATATATATATATATATATATATATATATATATATATATATATATATATATATATATATATATAGCTGAATCGACAGAGTAACACCACCGCGTTCAGGAGGACGCGAGTTCAATCCCGCCCGGTGCCACCAAGCTGGATTTTTCAGCCGCCGCTGAGTGGCTTAAAACTACCCACATGCTGTCCAGAAGACCACCTATCAACCCGGACTCTAGATTCTAGGATTAAAGATGAGCTCCGGGAGGGCAGCATGAGCCAATGCAAGATGGCGCTACTATAAACACTGCCTGCGCCAGAACAGGCTGGGCCGACCATCAGGACCCACCAAGAAGCCTTCTCCTTCATCAAGCCCCACCTATATATATATATATATATATATATATATATATATATATATATATATATATATATATATATATATATATATATATATATATTTGCGTCTCTTTAAGAGTGCGAGTTTCGAACTTATTAGTGTAATATTTCGTTTGTTAGCTCTGCCCTTGGTCTGTCCTTTATGCCGTAACAAAATAAGTCAAGCTTTCACAGTCACTCATAGGATCGCCATTTATTGTTTCTCATAACTAAACTTGGCAGAATCTCGAAATAAAAATATCGGTCAGATAACGCAAATCCATCACCAGGCTTGTTAATAAACCTAAGTTCAGATCTAACAAACCTCACGTTACTCACCGCAAGAGGCGTCCGAAACATTTTGCATCATCTGCACAATGGCGAGCTGGTTGACCACGAGGGAGGTTGTCAACTCCTCGTAGCTCAGAGCACCCATAGCAGCATTTGCTGCACTCAGCGGCAAGTGTGACTGTCCCGGGTGGCTGAGGACGACCAGGAAGAAGTTGATGAGGGACACAAAGCGGAGAGATGCTGCTGGAGCTCTTGCTGCTGCCATGGTTAACAGTGGAGTGACTGTCTGGGATGCTTGCCACACCAAGGAAGACGAGTACCCCCCTCCCACACACACACACACACCAAAACGTTTTGAACTGATATGAATGTGTGTACTAGGAAAAATGATAAGACTTTATGTTTGGATGTTGGTGTTTGTTCAGTGGGAGGAGGACAGAGACTAATTAATATTGCCCGGGATTATTACTGAAGGTCATTTTAATCCGTGTGTGAAGGCCATAGTCATGCCTCTGTTAAAGAGAGTCTCACCTGGTTACGCTGAAAGCCATTAGACATAAACACATGTAAAAACTGTAATGTGTATATTATTATAATGTACATGTGAATGTGTGAATGTATGTCGCAACGCCATGGCACAGCCGCGCCACAGGATGTTTTCTAACACGTAGGTGCTAGGTTGTGCTTAGGAGGTGCTCCTTGCCGTGGGAACGGTGCTGAGTTGACAAGCCTGGGCACCGGACTCGTTCCTGCAGCCGAGAGAAGCCGGCAGATTTCAGCGGGCGACGGGCGACAGCAGACGACGATGATTCTGCTGATGCCTCCACTACGTACATTCTCCCAACTCTCCGAGATCCACAGCTAAGTAGCAGTTTAGGGTTGGCCAATTCTATTTATCTTAGTTTGAAATAGGAGTAAGGGAGGTTTTAAGGTAAGTCACTTCCTTGACTGTGATTGGTGGTCAATATTAACCTCGTAATCTGAGGTTATTTCCCACAGGAACACTACCCAGAAATTTACTCTAAAATGGGGGGCTTCCTCTTTGCTGCCATTTAAGACAGCCATTTGTATTGGCCAGGGAGGGATCCTGTCTCTCTACCTGTACAACGTCTACACAGATGATCTCACTGCCGCTCTGCGTGACACAGCACAGGCTGCCGCTTACATGATAGGTGCATCAACTCGCTGAGTTATGCTGATGACATGGTACTGTGGCGCCCACAGTGGAGGCTCTGCAGGACCTTACTGGAGTGTGTCAGGCATATGCTGCTACGCACAATATTGTCTACAACACCACCAAGACAGAGTGCATGATAGTGCCGCCGCCACACTCCAGGGTGGACCACCAGACATCAGCGTGGCTCAGTGGGAGTGCCCTGACATTTGTGGATAGATCCACCTACCTGGGCCACGTCATCAACAGGGAAAGGACTGATAATGATGACATCAACAAACAGACCGCCAAGCACACAGTCATCGGCAACACGCTGCTGAGGAAGTTCCTCTGCAGCAAAGAGGTGAGGTTGGAGTTATTCAGGAGCCACTGTTACTCACTCTACTGCAACTCGCTGTGGTTGCGGTATAGGGCTGCCTCCATGAACCGTCTTAGGGTCTGTCCTAACGACATCCTTAAGCAGCTACTGGGGCTTCCTAGATGGACTAGCTCATCCCTGGCCTTCACCGGGCACGGGATGGACTGTCTGGCTGTGCTGCGTCGCCTCGCCGCGTACAGTATGAGGAGTAGGGTGGAGCATCTGGTAACTCCATCACCACCTCCGCCAGACAGAGCCCGGCCTATGTGTGTGGACCTATGCGGCGAGACTGGCTGGACCTGTTTGTGTAGAGTCGTGCACAAGCGTGCGGTGCACACGCTTATAAGAACATAAGAACGCAGGAGTCTACAAGAGGCTGGTAGGCCTGTACGAGGCAGCTCCTTTGACCCTAAGCTCCCGTGTATCTAACCCCACCTAATTTATCTAGTCTATTTTTTAATGTGACAATTGTATTGGCACTCACCACATGACTGCTAAGCCTATTCCACTCATCCACCACCCTGTTAGTAAACCAATTTTTGCCTATGTCCCTGTTGAATCTTAATTTATCCAGTTTAAACCCATTACTTACTTGTGTCCTACCCGGTTACCAACAAAACCTTATGAATGTCTCCCTTATTAAGGCCCTTCATCCATTTATAAACCTCGATCATGTCTCCACACCCTTCGCCTTTCTAGAGAATGCAAGTTTCACTGTTTGAGTCTTTCCTCGTGTAGCAAGTTTCTCAACCCTGAATCATCTTAGTCATCCTCCTCTGCACCGATTCTAACATTTGATATTCATTCTATAGTAAGGTGACCAGAACTGAACCGCATAGTCAGGATGAGGTCTAACTAATGCTAAATATAGTTTGCGGAAGACTTCGGGGCTTCTGTTGCTTACGCTCCTTGAAATAAATCCCAGTACCCTATTTGCTCGATTTCAAGCTTGAATGCATTGTGCCCTTGGACGGAGATCAGAGCTCACTAAGACCCTAAATCCTCTCCTTTTGAACCACCCAGACCTGCTTATGAGTGTCATTTAAGCAATAGTTATGTGAGGGGTTGTTCTACCTACACTCAGAATACTGCACTTCCCTACATTGAACTCCATCTGCCATTTATCCGTCCATTCATACAATCTGTTGAGTTCACCTTGGAGAATACTAGCGTCCCGATCCGACTCAATTACTCTACCGATCTTGGTATCATCTGCAAATTTACTAACATCACTACTAATTCCTGTATCTCAGTCATTGATATAAATAATAAACAAAAAGTGGACCTAATACCGAACCTTGTGGGACCCCACTGTAACACATCCCCAGTCAGATCTTTACCATTGATTTAC
>NW_026112376.1:80000-141552 GCF_024679095.1 Eriocheir sinensis | reverse complement strand
CCCTCCCCGACCCCTCCCTGACCCCCCTTAAGACAGTGCTCAGAGCCTTGTTTTGCTTTGTACAGTATTACTAATTTTCATATTTTTGCAAACTATCTTTTTTTTTTTTTTTTAGTTTTGGTTCCCAGATATTCCTTTTTTCCCTTTTGATATTCTTTCCCTTCATTCATTTCTTCATTCATTTCATTCATTCCCAGTCACACAGGTCACTCACAAGTCCATTTTCAATTGTTTACATTCAATCACATTCACACCCTTGCAGACCTTTCATATTCTTTTACTAATTGTTTTCATCCCACTGTCATGTTCCTTCCTCTAAGACTTATTTCCCGTTCACACACAAGGCACACATAGGTCCTTCATTTTCACCTGTACACTTTCACTCATATTTATTCCTTAGTACACCTGTCATGTTCTTGCGTCCTTATAATGTACCTTTGTGATTTATTTCCCCGTCACACAAAAGTCAGGCATAAGTTATTCATTTTCATTTGTAGTATTTTAAGTCAAGTTCAAGCCGTTGTAGACTGGTATGCGATTCTATGTTCTTGTGTGTTTTTATCCTGAACATCTTTTCCTTCCTCTCACGAATCCCTTACCAGTCACTCTTAGGCCACGTATAGGTCCTCACATCGTTAACCTCGTATATATTTCTTCCATATCTAGTTAAATCTTTTTTTTTTTTTTCGTTCACCCGAGAATGCACGCCTTCTTCACCCACTTGTCTATCTTTAAGCCACCACACTTTGGTTACGATGAAGACTTTCCTTTTCACCTTTACACATTCGATTATATTTTTTTCGTGCTGAAGGGAACCGTCCGGTAGATTTTTATTTTCAAAATTATTGGACATAAAAATCTGTTTCACTTGTGTCTTTTAGACATGAATGATGTGTGCATATTGCCGAATTTTCAAAAGATTTTGATGAAAATTTTAACAAATTATATACGATTTTTTTTTTATTTCAAAAATGTTCAATTCCAAAAAGTTCATCACGTATTTAGGAAAAAACTTATACATGAATATAAATTTGCAAGTGGTGAAACAAAAAAAGAGCCAGATTTTTCAGTTTCTCAGTTTCTTTAATGATTTTTTTTTCACCTGCGTTTAAACTGTTCACGAATTTGTGAAAAAAAATAAAAGTAAAAAGAAAAAAGTCTCTATTGTCATTGCGCATTGTCATCTTTAAAATGGTACCTAAAACATCAAAATCAGTTAATTTGGGACGGAGAAATAGGGAACTGGCGCCACTATAAAAATTGCCTGCGCCACGACGGGCTTAGGCCGACCATGTGGCCATGAAGAAAGCCTACCGGCGCAGTAGGCAGCGATGTAAGAAAAAAAAAATCGAGAAAACGGCCTTTAAAGTTTTTTCCTTCTTTCCCTCCTCTTTTCCCGCTCTCGGATTATTTATTGTCACTAGTCGCCAAAATTACATATTCTAAGTTTGCAAACATGTTTCTAAGAATATTCGTGATGCACGCTAGCTCTTGATATCGCACCTGGTTCCCTTTACAATGTAAGTAAAAAAAAGTATTATCGTTCTAAGAATGAGGGTTTCAGAAGGCGCGACCTTCCTCAATGTCGCCAGGTTTTATCTATCCTCATACCCTTCACTGACACGTAATTTCTGCTTTTTCTTTGATCATCTGGCAGGAGTCTTTGTGTTTTCTCTGTTCTTCCTGGACATATCATCAAACGACGCTCTGAGAGCTCTGAGCTAGCAGGCATCGGCTCCACATTACACTCATGCCCAGCTTCACTGCCAGACGTTTGATTTATCGATAAAATGCATTAGAAATATTAATAATTATGTCTGTAATGCCGTTTTACCATAAATATTGATGTAAACAAAAAACAGATGTCGTCCACGTGAGTCAGGGGGTGCGCGGGACCTTTATATTTGCCTTTTAAATATAGAGATTTTTCCGAAACTGGCCGCGGGTGCCCTGCCCTAGCCCACAGGTATCTCTTAGTGGCTTTAACTCATTTTCCATATTTTTTCGTAAAATCACTACCTGTCACTTCATACACCTGCCCTACACCTGCCCTCTTCTCACCTGGCCACACCTCTCCCTCACTCTCACTCTTAAATACACTGCCACTGGACTCTCGCCTCCTCTCCCTTACACAACACACACCACGACTGATATATCCAAACTCGGTCCGTTAGCCCTCCTCCTCCTCCTCGCGTGCCATCCCCTCCTCGCCAGTTTGTTAGGCTTGTGCTACCCTTGACTGACCCACTTCCTCCCTCCCTCCCTCCCTCCGTTTATGTCTGTGTCTGGTTAGCTAAATGTGTGTCTTTCTATCTTTCGGCCACTCCTCTAACTCTTTTTAGGAGCAGTGAGTAGCGGGCTTTTTCTTCACATTTGTATCCTTTTTTTATGCCCTTGAACGGACTCCTCTGCTGTAAAAAAAAAAAGTGTGTATGTGTCTGTGTGTGTGTGTGTGTGTGTGTGTGTGTGTGTGTTGTGTTGTTTTATTGCTTCTGTATGTGTGAATGTCTTGTTAAATCTCAATCTCTCTCTCTCTCTCTCTCTCTCTCTCTCTCTCTCTCTCTCTCTCTCTCTCTCTCTCTCTCTCTCTCTCTCTCTCTCTCTCTCTCTCTCTCTCTCTCTCTCTCTCTCTCTCTCTCTCTCTCTCTCTCTCTCTCTCATACATATATATAATTAAACTTACGTCACTTCTTAATTCATCCCACCAAAGGCAACTGGACTACTAACGAAAACAACACGGAGGTCAACTTTTTATCACTAGGAAAAAACTCGCCTTCGGAACAACAATGTATATCTGTGACTCGCTTACATCACACACTTAAGCAAATTCCGCGGGTGGGGGGTTGGTTTAGTATATCAACAGAGGACCAGGACGAGCCGGTTCGAACCCTACTTAGTGCCTTTATGTGACGTCAGGAAGCGTATCTGATCTTACACTCACGTCAGTTGATCCTGTTCCACTTAGGTTGCGTATAAGACTTTCCTTTTCACACTTACACACCTGAGCACTTTTATTCGTGTTCAAACCTTCACCTATGTACACCTGCCCCATCACACACACCTGTCCTATATCTGTCCACTCTTCAACTCTGGTCATGAATAAGACTTTCCTTTTCACATATAGACACTTCATCATATTTTTTTTATCCTCAAATCAACCTTTCCTTCGCCTATATATACCCGCCTCTCTATACACCTGTTCTATACCTGTCCACTCTTTAACTCTGGTCATGAATAAGACTTTCCTTTCCAGATATACACACATCATCATATATTTTTCGTCCTCAAATCAACCTTTTCTTCCCCTATGTATACCTTCCTCTCTATGCACCTGTTATGTACCTGTTTTCTCTTCGACTTAGATTACGTATGAGACTTTCGTTTTCACAAATAGACACTTCATCATATTATTTTTCGTCCTAAAATCAACCTTTTCTTAGCCTATGTATACCTGCCTCTTATACACCTGTTCTATTCCTGTCCTCTCCTCGACTTGGGTTACAAATAAGACTTTCCTTTTCAGTTTCACACTCTTGATTATCACTTTTTTTTCGTCCTCAAATCAACCTTTCCTTCGCCTATATATACCTGCCTCTATACACCTGTTCTATACCTGTCTTCTCTTCGACTTAGGTTACCAATAAGAGTTTCATTTTCAGTTTTACACTCTTGATTATCTCTTTTTTTTTCGTGTTCAAACAACATTCCCGTCACCCTTGCATACCTGCCTCTCCACACACCTGCCCTACACCTGCCCTCGCTTCAACTAAGGGTAGGATTAAGACACTAATATGCTTGGTTTGTCTTTTTATTTAACCCGTTTTTCAAGGCGTGGTTAGTTGGTTAGGGTGATTTTTTTATACCACTAATTTTACGACAATGCCCCGTTCACATTGTGCCGACTCTGCGCCACGACAACCTAGCGACTTGGGGTATACGAGGTCTTGGGTGTGAAAAGTTGATGTGAAAGGGTCGCACATGATCGGAAGGAGGTCTTGAAACGATCGCCGAATGATGAATAGGCACAGTGTGAGAGGGCCCTAAAAGTCGCTGGGTTGTCGTGGCCCCGAGTCAGCACAGTGTGAAGGGGGCTTAAGTCTGTAATATGTCGATGTAACTGTGAAAATATAACACTTGTGACCAACTCCGTCCCAATATTGGAATTAAAAGCCTCTCCTCCCGAAATTGACCTCTCTTTTTGGCCACTCCTTTGACCTCTATTCAGGAGCAGTAAGTAGCGGGCTTTTTTTTAATATTTTTCTTTACGCCCTTGAACTGTCTCCTTAGCTGTAAAAAAAAAATACCCACGTGACTATTGATTAATATTAATAGGACGCGTAAAATATCAGGCTATAGCGTCGAACAAGCAGATGGAGGAAAAGAGGAAAAATGAAAAATTGAAGGCGGAGGAAACGATAGGAAGAAGAGAAAAAATGGCAAGGAAAAGACGGGAAAGAAAAGATGGAGGAGACAAATGGAGGAAAATAGCTTTGTCAGACGAGAGAGAGAGAGAGAGAGAGAGAGAGAGAGAGAGAGAGAGAGAGAACTATACCGTTTAACCTATCATGTCCAGTTGTATCCTATGACTGAAGCATCTGATAACACACAACACTACAATTGTAAGTAAGTATATATATAGAACACATAAAGACGTGAATCATTCCATAAACATTCGGATCCTCTTGTCATCCACACATCCGCTTTCATTTTTTTTTTTTTTTTATATACTGTTAATGCGTCGTGTGTTTCTTATTGATGTTATTCCTTTGTTTTTTTTAATATTAGTGTTGTTGGTGTTATGGTTGTTATTGTTGTCATTGCTGTTATTGTTGTGATTATTGATGTACCTATTCTTCCTATTTTTTACAGCAAAGGAGACAGCTCAAGGCCAAAAAAAATAGGAAATAATAATAAAAAAAAAAAGATTGCTACTCACCGCTCCTATAAAAAGCGTTCAGAGTAAATACTAATTCGATGTTTTGAAAATCTGGCGTTAGTGTGTGTGTGTGTGTGTGTGTGTGTGTGTGTGTGTGTGTGTGTGTGTGTGTGTGTGTGTGTGTGTGTGTGTGTGTGTGTGTGTGTGTGGTACGATAAGTGTAAGTATAAGTAAGTAGAAGTGCCTATAAATAAGTGTACATAGAAATTGTTTAAGTGGAAAAGTATTGCTTGGAATTTTTTTTTTCTTTCCTTCCACACGCCTTAAGAAAAGAGATTTTAGAAGGATTATCTATCTATCAATCTACATCTATCTATCTAATATTTTCTTTCTCTACCTTTCTCTTCCTTTCTATATCCATCTATCTATCTAACATTTTCTTTCTCCTCCTTTCTCTTCCTTCCTTCCTGTCTTCCTTTCCCTCTCATCCTATTCTCTATCACATATATTTGGTTCCCTTCTTTGTCATTCTCCATTCCCTTCTTCATTTTGTTCCTCCCTTTCTTTCCCCTCTCTACTTCTTAATATTTTCCTCAACATCCTTTTTCCTCCGGTAATATTTCCAGTTTGTTCGCTTTCTACCGCTACATAATTCACCGTTTAATATTAGATGCCTCACTTAGTTTTAGGGGCAAATCATCTTGTCTGAACCATATTCTAAGCATTCTCTGTCTGTCTGTCTCTCTCCTTCTCTCTGCTTCTCTCTCCCTCTCTGCCCCTCTCCCTCTCTTCCCCTCTCTCCCTCTCCCACCCTCTCCCTCTCTCTCTCGGAAAACCCCCGCTCCTTGGAAAACTACTGCACCGCTTACAAACTACTTGAGATGTTTATAAATACGCGTGAAGCAAGCAGACAGTTTTCCGCCCCGACGCGCCGCGAACCAAAACACGGAGAGCAAGAGGTAGGGAGACGAGACATGCTAATGGGAGGTAGAAAATAGAGGAACAAGAAGTAGGGACATAGAACTTGATAATAGGAGATAGAAAGCATGAAACGAGAGGTAGAGATACGGGACTTGCTAATAGAAGGGAGAAAGCATCGGGACAAGAATTAGGGACATAGAACTTAATAACAGGAGACAGAAAGAGGTAGAGATACGGGACTTGCTAATAGAAGGGAGAAAGCATCGGGACAAGAATTAGGGGCATAGAACTTAATACTAGGAAAGAGAACAAGGGAAAAAGAGAGAAAGACATAGGACTTGATGATGATAGAAGGTGGAAAACATGTGACCAGCTGCGAGTATGTACGAAAACAAGAAGAGGAAAAAGTAAAGGGGAGGAGGAGACACATGTTGTTGTTGTTATTGTTGTACCTATTTTTTCTTGTTGTTTTCTTCTTGATATTAATGATAATGATAGTGGTCATATTTTCTTGTTATTGTTATTGTTGATGTAGTTGTTGTTGTTGATACTGTTATTTTCTTTTTCGTTTTCCTTTTCTTTTCCCTTCTCAATTTCCCCTCCCCTTCCACCTCCTTCATCTTCTTTCCCTTCCTATCTTTCCCCTCCTCCACCAACCCTCCACCTCCTCCTCCTCCACCCCTCCTTCTCTTCCTTTTCCTTCCCCCTTCCTCTCCCCTCCACCTCCTTCACCTTCTTTCCCTTCTTATCTTTCTCCTTCTCCTCCTCCTCCTCCTCCACCCCTCCTTCTCTTCCTTTTCCTCCTCCCCCTCCTCCTCCTCCTCCTCCTCCTCCTCCGCACTTAGTCATCCGCGTTTCATCTCTCGACATATATATTTATTTTGATTACATAATATTCTAGAGCAACTAAACTAATCTGGTATGCTATCTCTCTCTCTCTCTCTCTCTCTCTCTCTCTCTCTCTCTCTCTCTCTCTCTCTCTCTCTCTCTCTCTCTCTCTCTCTCTCTCTCTCTCTCTCTCTCTCTCTCTCTCTCTCTCTCTCTCTCTCTCTCCAGTTTGACAATTTCTTTCCTACATTTTTCTCCCCCATCTCTTCTTTCCTCTCCTTTTCCTCGTCATTTCTCCTCTTCATATCGTTTCCTCCGCCTTCAATTTTCCTCTCCTTCTTCCTCCACTCCTTCTTCTTTTTTCTTCCTCCTCATCGGCTCCCTCTCCTTCATCCCTCCCTCTCCTTCATCCTCCCTTTTCACGCTTAATATTTCCCTCCATTTTCCCTGCATAATATTTTCCCTAACTCTCCTTCCTCTCTCTCCTTCTTCATCCTCCCCTTCTTCCTCCTGTCCTTCTTCCTTCTCCTTCTTCCTTCCTGATTTCCTTCATTTTTCCCTCCTCCTTCTTCCTCCCTCTCCTTCATCCTCCCTCTCCTTGATCCCTCCTCCTTCCCTCCCCTCTCCTTCATCCCTCCCCTCTCCTTCCTCCCTCCCCTCCTTCCTCCCTCCCCTCTCCTTCCCTCTCCTCTCCTTCTTCCCTCTCAACATTTCTCACCTACCTGGTCGTTCTTCATCGCCTGGTATGTCTTGTTTTGTACGTTCTGCCTATGGTGAGAGAGATTCTAGAGTCCTGGTTGATAGGTAGTCTTCAGGACAGCGCGTGGGTAGTCTAATTAGGCCACTCAAGGGTAGCGGAAAATTGTCAGCGTGCAAGTGGTGGGCGGAACTCGAACCCGGGTACTCCTAGACGCCGCTCCCACACGCAGACCACTCAGCCACCGTTCATTAATTGGTTCACGGATACCTGACGATGGGTAACTGTGGTGCTTTGAATGATTTAGCTCAGTTATGTGTTTTTTTTTTTTTGCTTTTCCTTGTTTTCCTTTGTTTGTCTTTGTTTTACCTTGTTTTCTTTGATTTTCCCTTGTTTTCCTTTCTTTTCTTGTTTTTTCCATGTTTTTCATTGTTTTTCCTTCGTTTTTCCTTGTTTTCCCTTGTTTTTCCTTTGTATTTCCTAGTTTTCCCTTGTTTTCCTTTGTTTTTCCTTGCTTTCCCTTGTTTTTCCTTTGTATTTCCTTGTTTTCCTCTGTTTTTCCTTGTTTTCCCTTGTTTCCCCATGTTTCCCTTGTTCTCCCTTGCTTTTATTTATTTATTCCTGTGTTTATCCTTTGTTTATCCTGCTTCCCTTCTCTTTCATCTGTTTCCTCGCCACCAAACGTTTTGCCGCCGGACGTTTCGCTGACGGACGTTTTGCCGCCGGACGTTTTGCCGCCGGACGTTTCGCTGACGGACGTTTTGCCGCCGGACGTTTCGCTGACGGACGTTTTGCCGCCGGACGTTTCGCTGACGGACGTTTTGCCGCCGGACGTTTTGCCGCCGGACGTTTTGCCGCCGGACGTTTTGCTGACGGACGTTTCGCTGATGGACATTTCGCTGACGGACGTTTTGCCGCCGGACGTTTCGCTGACGGACTCATTGCCGAGCTGACGCCTCGACGACAGACGCTTTGCCAAATAGACTTCAGAACTTCTCCCCTCTGTTCCCCTCCACCTCCTCCTCCTCCTCCTCCTCTTCCTCCGCCATTCCCTCCGCCTCTCCGTCTCTAGTTTCCTCTTTCCTCCCGACTTTTCAGGAGGAAGAGAAGGACACGTGGAGGAATTTTCATTATAAGGATCTGTTCCACTCCTTTTTTCCCTTCTGCTTTTTTTTCCCTTCCCTTACGTAACCATCCTTACGCCCTCCCTCCTTCTCCCTCCCTCTCTCTTTCCTCTTCTTCCTCCTCCCTCCTTCTCCCATACTCTTTCCATATTCCCTCCCCTCTCCTTCTTACCTCCCCTCTCCTTCTTCCCTCCCCTCTCCTTCTTCTCTCTCCTTCCTTCTTCCCTCCCCTCTCCTTCTTCCCTCCCCTCTCCACTAACTTTCCTCTTCTTCTTCCCTCCCCTCTCCACTAACTTTCCTCTTCTTCTTCCTTCCCCTCTCCTTCTTCCCTCCCCTCTCCACTAACTTTCCTCTTCCTCCCTCCTTCTTCCTCTCCCTTCGGCCCCTTTCAGTCCCCGTGGAGTTGTTTATCTTTTTTTTTTTTACTTTTTTCCCCCCTCCTCCCTTCCCTTGACCCCTTATCATTTATTCGTCTCTCCCTCGCCTTTCTCTTCCTCTCTTCGTCTTCATTCCCCTCCCTCCCGTCTTCCCACTCCTCCCATCTTCTAAAACCGTTACTACCATTACCACCACGTATTTCTCCTCTTCTTATTCCTCCTCCTCCTCCTACTCCTCCTCCTACCTTTCCTATTCATTCTCCCCTTCTTTCTTCATCTCCTCCCTTTCCTTTCTCTCTTCATTAGTTTAATATTTATTGTCATCACCCTTTTCCCTTAATTCTTCTTCGTATTATTATTCATATTCTTATTCTTATTCATATTATTATTATTATTATTTATTATTATTATTATTATTTGTTATTTCTCCACCTCCTACTCCTTCTCCTCCTCCTCTTCCTCCTCTTCCTCCTCTTAAGGGCTCAGCCGTATGAGGAACGATTCAAGCGACTCAGCCTCTTTTCGCTGTAAAAGAGACGCTTACGAGGAGATATGATTCAGGTCCTCAGGTGCCTGAACAAGTTCTTTGAGCTCTTTGACCTACAGACACTCTCAAGACCTTGAAATATCGGTCTACCTATTCAAGTGAGGCGATGTTGTAACGACATTGGCAAGAGTTTCTTCTCAAACCGGCCAGAATGGAAAAAATTGGGCGGCTTTTCCGATACCCAACGCCCCTGTCCACCCAGCAGTAAATGGGTACCAGGTATTAATCGGGGGTTGTGTCCCGTCTCCTGAGATCTGTTCCCTTCTCCTATAATTCCTTCCCCTTCTGTCTCTCTCCGGCATATGACCACAGATGTTGCGCCGACTAAACGAAACTTTCCAACTTTTTTCTTCTCAAACCGAGTCATACACCAACGGAACAACCTTCCTTCAGAGGTAGTCAACGGGAATACCATAAGTCTCTAAATTAAATACTCGAATCGACCGTTATTTCGTTGCGTCAGGAGTGAATTGAACGTACACACCAAGGTCCTTGATCGGCGCTGCAGGCCTGAAGTGTCGGCAGATCACATCACTACAGCGGCAGCCTCGTCATGAGCCAGCAGGCGTCCTGAATTTATTGTGACGTTTCCATACTTTCACCGCCTTCCCTTCCCTCCCTTACCCTCCCTCCCCCTCCCCTCCCTTACCCTCCCTCCCTCGCTCCCTCCCTGACCCTCTCCCTCCCTCCCCCCTCCACCTGTGCCTCGCCGTGATTTAGTGAACAGGTATTATTATTTTCTTCCTCTCTTTTTGCAAGTAAAGGATGACGCTGTGACTGTGTGTGTGTGTGTGTGTGTGTGTGTGTGTGTGTGTGTGAGTGTGTGTATGTGTGTGATTTGGCTGTTGGTTGTTTTCTTTGTGAACTCTCTCTCTCTCTCTCTCTCTCTCTCTCTCTCTCTCTCTCTCTCTCCCCACACACACACACACATTCTTTCACTTCACTTTATGCTTGTTATTGTAATGAAATACAAAATAAGCCTTCCTCCTCCTCCTAGTACTCCTCCTCCTCCTCCTCCTCCTCCACCTCCCTTGGTAAACATTCACAGAAATTTTAAGTAGAGCCGTAAATTTATGCGTACCATTCCGTAAAAGACGACCAGCAGCCAACTGGAAGCCTAAGTGGTGGAACAATCAACTCAAACGCCGAATTGAGAATAAAAATCGAGCGCGTCGCAAATACTTGATCACAAATAATGAAACAGACAAAATTTGATTCCACAGATTACGCCGAGAAACAAAAAGAATCATACGTCTCAATAAAAGATACCTAGAGCTTCATATTGCAAGCGCCAGCAAAACAAATCCTGAAGAATTTTTTGCCTACGTAAGAAATACAAGTTCTCACCCCAGTATTGGCCCAATAGCAACTGTAAATGGCGAATCCACGAATGATGATAAAGAAATCGCTAACATATTGAATGCTTTTTTTGCCTCCGTTTTTACAGAAGAAATTTTATCCGATAGGCAACCGGAAGCCCCAAGATATATTGATGACACATCCTTGGGTAGTATTAGCGACATTGTAGAAAGTGATATAGTACAAATTATCGATAATATTAAGGTAAAGAAAACGCCCGGCCCAGATAAAATATCCCCGTGTATTGTTAAAGAGGCAAAACATCAGCTCAGCAAGCCCCTCTTGAACATATTCTCAAAGTCGCTAAACACAGGAAAAGTAGCACTAGAATGGAAACTCGCTAACGTAACTCCTATCTTTAAAAAAGGCGACAATTTTTCTTTAAGATAACAGACTAATTAATTAAGGATTCGCAACATGGTTTTCGAAACAAACGTTCCTGTTTGACTAACCTTCTCGATTTCTTCAACTGCATCTTTAATGTGTAAGATGAAAGTTAGTCAGTAGACTTCGTATATTTGGACTTTCAGAAAGCATCTGACAAAGTCCCTCACAACCGCCTCCTTAGTAAACTGCAAGCTCACGGTATAACTGGTAATATTCATAAGTGGCTCAAAGACTGGCTAACCGACCGTAAACAGAGAGTTGTTATGAATGGTATATCATCTGACTGGCGAGATGTCAAAAGCGGTGTTCCACAGGGGTCGGTGTTGGGATCTGTTCTGTTTTTAGTGTACGTAAATGACATTGACGAGGGGCTATCGTGTAAAATATCGAAATTTGCAGACGACACATAAACAGCCAGCAGAGTCACTACGACAATGGATAAAGAACACTTCCAAGCTGATCTCGAACGCTTAAGTAGTTGGGCACGAACATGGCAAATAAATTTCAATATTGAAAAGTGCAAGGTTATGCATATCGGAATCAACAACGATAGTATTCATTATCAAATTAACGGAGTGCGACTTTCTGAAGCCAGCAATGAAAAAGATCTTGGAGTAATAATTTCGAACGATCTTAAGCCGAGTCAACATTGCACAGAAGTAGTAAAAACTGCCAACATACTGATCGGATTTATTGGTCGTACATTTGAACACAAATCAGAAAAAAAGTAATATTGACACTGTACAATTCGTTAGTTCGCCCACATCTTGAGTATTGCGTTCAGTTTTGGTCTCCCTATTACAGAAAGGATATTGATAAACTCGAGAGGGTGCAGCGTCGAGCCACGAAAATGATCCCTAGACTGCGAAACAAACCGTACGAAAACAGACTTAAAGAACTTAACTTATTCAGCTTATCACAGCGCAGGCTAAGAGGTGACCTTATCGAAGTGTTTAACATTTTCAAGGGATTCGATAACGTTAATGTTCATGATTATTTTACAGTCTCAATCAAGTGTAACAAGAAACAATGGATACAAAATAACGAGGAAGTGTTTCAACTCAAATGAATCAAAACACTTCTTCTTCAACCGTGTCATCAATGTATGGAATGGTCTGCCTCAAAACGTCGTCGAAAGCGAAACTATTTGCACGTTCAAAAACCGACTAGACAAATATTTAGAAGCTAACCCGAACATCCGCTATTTTGCTCCGGTCTAACAGAAAGTAGTGTTAGCTTAGTCGTGTATGATCTTCCTTCTGTCCATGTAAAATTCCATTGTAGTTTTTCTTCACTACATGGCATTCTTCCTTTTCGTGCCAGCCTCGGCTGGAGGGACTGGTGGGAGGGGAGGAGCCTTCGCCTTTGCTGTCCTGTGTCTCTGACTCGTAAATTAGAGTAGATGGCAGCAACAACAAACAGCAAGAGGTCTGTTGCTGTTTGCTTTTCCTTTGTACTCCTTTCTACTCCTCCTCCTCCTCCTTTCTCCATCAGTAACACAAACAACAACAAAATCTGGTTACTTTGAGAGAGAGAGACAGAGAGAGACAGACAGACAGACACACACACAGACAGACACACAGACAGACACAGGGTAGGGCATCACAATAGGCGGGCGTCACACGAGGGGACAATGGGACACCTGAGCACCCAATTAACAACACAGGTGAGGCGTTAGTTATCTCGGCGGCTCGTTAGGACAACACTACATAGAGAGATGATAATTAACCTTCCCTTTCCTTACGATGTTTCCTTTACCAATGTTTCGCGCACTAAGCTTCCTCATTCACCTTTATTCTGTTTTTCTGTATTTCTGTTTCCATTTATTTTTGTTTGTTATTTATATTTATTTCTATTATTTGTTATTTATTTCTATTAACATTTTTATTTATTTTTATTGTTTATCTATATTTATTCTCTTTCCTTTTCTTTTATTTGTATGAATGTGGAGGAAAATAAGATGGAGGAGGAGGAAGAGGAGAAGGAGGAGGAGGAGGAGGAGGAGGAGGGGTAATAATAATGATAAAATATGTAGCAAAAATAATAATAATAATAATAATAATAATAATAATAACAATAATAATAATAATAATAATAATAATAATAATAATAATAATAATGATGATGATAATAATGACAGCAATAAACAAAGCAATTAACTAATATACACAGACAGATATAGTGACCTCCTTGCACTAATATCAATTCTCTCTCTCTCTCTCTCTCTCTCTCTCTCTCTCTCTCTCTCTCTCTCTCTCTCTCTCTCTCTCTCTCTCTCTCTCTCTCTCTCTCTCTCTCTCTCTCTCTCTCTCTCTCTCTCTCTCTCTCTCTCTCTCATCGTCGTCTTCTTGCTCATTGGCTGCAGGTGGCGCAGAAGGAGGAGGAGGAGGAGGAGGAGGAGGAGGAGGAGGGGGAAGAGGAAAGGAAGGAGGAGGAAGAAGAGGAGGAGGAGGAGGAGGAGGAGGAGGAAGCTGAGAAGAAGACTGAGGAGGAGGAAGAGGAAAGGAAGGAGGAGGACGAGGAGGAGGCTGAGAAGAAGACTGAGGAGGAAGAGGAAAGGAAGGAGGAGGAGGAGGAGGAGGAGGAGGAAGAGGAAAGGAAGGAGGAGGAGGAGGAGGAGCCTGAGAAGAAGACCGAGGAAGAGGATAGGAAGGAGGAGGAGGAGGAGGAGGAGGAGGAGGAGGAGGCTGAGAAGAAGACCGAGGAAGAGGATAGGAAGGAGGAAGAAGGAGGAAGAGGAAAAGTAAAAGAAGAAGAAGAAGAAGAAGAAGAAGAAGAAGAAGAAGAAGAAGGAGGAGGTGGAGGAAGAGGAAGATTTTGATAGTGGTGATGATGGTGTTACGTAGAAGGAGGAAGAGGAAGGGTCATGATGGTGGTGGTGGTGGTGATGATGGTGGTGGTGGTGGTGGTGGTGATGGTAATGGTGATGGTCGAGAAAATGGTGATGGAGGCGGTATTGATGGTGGAGGAAAGAGGTGGTTTGGTGTGGAGGAAGATAAGGAGGAGGAAGAAGAAGAGGAGGAAGAGGAGGAGGAGGAGGAAGAAGGTGTAACAGAAACGATATTAAGCCTCGCAAATATATATAATAACGAGGAGGAAGAAGAAGAAGAAGAAGAAGAAGAAGAAGAAGAAATGAGGAAAATAACGAAAAAGGGGAAACAGGAGAAACAGGAGAAACGAAGTAGTTGAAGAAGAAGAAGAGGAAGAAGAAAAAGAAAAAGAAGAAGAGAAAGGAGAAACAGGAGGAAAAGAAGAAAGATGAAGAGGAAGAGAAGGAATAAGAAGAAATGGAGGAAGAGGAATAGGAAGAAAAGGAAGAAGAGGAGGAGGAGAAAGAGGAAAAAGATTAAGAGAAATTTGGTAAGAGAGGAAGAGGAGAAGGAAGAAGAGAAGAAAACAGCAAGAATATAAATAAAGAAAACAAAGAACAATAACAAGGCGATAGAGAGGAGGAGGAGGAGGAGGAGGAGGAGGAGAAGACTGAAGAAGAAGAAGAGATGAAGAAGAATAGGAGAAAATGAGTAAAGAGAAAAAATGATAAAAAGTAAGAAAAAGAAGAAAAGAAGAAAGAGGAAAAATAAAGAAAATGAAAATGAAGAAAAAATTAAAGAAGATGAGAGAAAATGACGAACAAGACGGACAAGAAGAAGAAGAAGAAGAAGAAGAAAATGAAGAAGAAGTCAAATCCAACGAAAGTTTTAAAATATTGATCAAACTCCACATTATCTATTACTTAACATCCTACCTCCACTAACTTAATCATTTATCTATTTACTCATCTATTAATCGTCCACTCATTTATCCATTCACCTACTCGCTCTTATCCACTTAACAAACTCATGAACGAACGCAGTGAAGAGGAAGGGAGGGAGGAAGGGAAGGAAAGGAGGAGAAGGGAAGGAAGAGAGGGAATGAAGGAGGAAGAGGTGGAGATACGAAGGAAGGAAGGAGAGATGGAGAGAGAGGAAGAAGGAAATGATGGGATGAAGGAGGAACAGAAGAAAGGAAGGAAGGAAAGATGAAAGAAGGGGAGATGGAAAGAGAGGAAGAAGGAATGATGGAATGAAGGAGGGACAGAAGAAAGGAAGAAAGGAAGGAAGGAAAGAAAGATGAAAGAAGGGGAGATGGAGAGAGAGAAAGAAGGAATGATGGGATGAAGGAGGAACAGAAGAAAGGAAGGAAGGAAAGATGAAAGAAGGGGAGATGGAGAGAGAGAAAGAAGGAATGATGGGATGAAGGGGGAACAGGAGAAAGGAAGAAAGGAAGGAAGGAAAGAAAGATGAAAGAAGGGGGGATGGAGAGAGAGGAAGAAGGAATGATGGAATGAAGGAGGGACAGAAGAAAGGAAGAAAGGAAGGAAGGAAAGAAAGATGAAGGAAAAAGAAGGAACACACACACACACACACACACACACACACACACACACACACACACACACACACACACACACACACACACACACACACACACACACAACCTAAGTGGCAAGCAGACATGATTTATTAAGAGGAGGAAGAAATTGTATACAAACAGACATACATATGGCCCTTGGACTTAAGTTGTTGATGTATACGTTGTTGTTGTTGTTGTTGTTGTTGTTGTTGTTGTTGTTGTTGTTGTTGTTGTTGTTGTTGTTTTCTTTTTTGCAGCTGACCTTGTACATTGAATAGAACCTCCTTGTCTGTGTGTGTTAGGTAGGTGTGTGTGTGTGGACAATGAGACTATTTTACACATGCCACGTCAACACACACACACACACACACACACACACACACACACACACACACACACACACACACACACACACACACACACACCAACTCACTCTACCGTGTGTCTGTTGTGTATATATCTAAAGTCAGTCGGTTTTGGTAGAGGGAGAGAGAGAAGGAGGGAACGAGGGAGGAAGGGAGGGAAGAGGGAGAGAAGGAAAGAGAGAGAAGGGAATAAGAGAGGAAGGAAGAAATGTGAGGAACCAATAAAATGAAAAGAGAAAAGAAGGAAAAATAATGAAGGAAGATAAAATGAGGGAAGGAAAATTGTAATACAGAGAGAGAGAGAGAGAGAGAGAGAGAGAGAGAGAGAGAGAGAGAGAGAGAGAGAGAGAGAGAGAGAGAGAGAGAGAGAGAGAGAGAGAGAGAGAGAGAGAGAGAGAGAGAGAGAGAGAGAGAAGGAAAGAAAAAAAGGAGATAATGAAGATACAGCAAACGAAGAGAAAGAAACAAAGAAGAAAAGAAAGAAAAAAAGAAAGAAAAGCAGAAAAAGAAAGAGAAAGAGAAGAGAAAGAAAAACGGAAGGAAAAAAGGAGAGAGAGAGAGAGAGAGAGAGAGAGAGAGAGAGAGAGAGAGAGAGAGAGAGAGAGAGAGAGAAAGAGAGAGAGAGAGAGATGGCACACCTGGTTAGCTTCCTGTCATGAACCATAATATTTAGAGGCTTTAATGCACCTGATGGGGTGTCTCTCTCTCTCTCTCTCCTAATTTCTGCTGGATTAAGCCGTATAGGAAGGAAGGGAGGGAGAAAGGGAGGAAGAAAGGAAGGAAGGGAGGAAGGAAGGAGAGAGCAGGTTGAGAAAGGACGGGAAGGGAGGAAGGAAAGGAAGGGAAGGAGGGGATAAAGGAGTTACAGAAGAGAATTGGAAAGGAAGGAAAATAAAAATGGAAACAAAGAATGAACGAAGAGAAGAAAGAAAGAAAGAAAGAAAGGAAGGAAGGAAGGAAAAGAGGAAGAAAAACGATATACAGAAGGAAGAAAAAAATGCAAATACTTGAAAAATTATAAAAAAAAAGTTTCTTAGTCTCTCGAAAATAATCTCTTAAGAACTTTCAGAAGGGGTCAACGTGAACTTAGCAAAGCCGTAGTGAAGGAAAGAAGGAGGGAGAAGGGAAGGAAGGAAGGAGAAGGAAAGGAGGGAGGGAGAAGGGAAGGAAGGAAGGAGAAGGAAAGAAGGAGGAAGGGAGAAGGAAAGGAAAGAAGGAGAAGGAAAGGAGAAGGGAGAGGGAAGGGAAGGAAAGAAGGAGGGAGGGAGAAGGGGAGAAAAGAAGGAGAAGGAGAGAAGGGAAAGAAGGAGGTAGAGAAGGAAGAAAAGAGAGATGAGTAAAAGAGAAAGAGAGAGGATGGCAATAGAAAAGAGAGAGAGAGAGAGAGAGAGAGAGAGAGAGAGAGAGAGAGAGAGAGAGAGAGAGAGAGAGAGAGAGAGAGATAGAGAGAGAGAGAGAGAGAGAGAGAGAGAGAGAGAGAGAGAGAGAGAGAGAGAGAGAGAGAGAGAGAGAGAGAGAGAGAGAGAGAGAGAGAGAGAGAGAGAAGAACGAGCTTTCTCCACTTGCTCTTATTGCATAGTTGCTGTATGTTTATTTTTATGGTTAGTGAAGGAGAAACAGGAGGAGGAAGAAGAGGAGCCACGGAAGTAAAGAAACCTGGACAAGCAGGCAACAGTAAGTATCGGCTTATAACGAGGCGGCCGCTGTGCTGATGTGTTCTGTTCGTCAGATTATTCCGCGTCACCTGCAAAATACACATAATTCTTGCTGTACATTCGCGTAGGGAAATTCAGTTCACTCCTGATTCAACAGTAATGGTCGAGGCGCTTTACAAAGGAAGTGGCCGTTTTGGAATTAACCCGGTAGCAGCGACGGGCCAAATTTGTGGCTTTACCGTGTAGCAGCGACGGGCCAAATTTGTGGCTTTACCGTGTACCAGCGACGGGACAAATTTGTGGCTTTACCGTGTAGCAGCGACGGGCCAAATTTGTGGCTTTACCGTGTAGCAGCGACGGGCCAAATTTGTGGCTTTACCGTGTACCAGCGACGGGACAAATTTGTGGCTTTACCGTGTAGCAGCGACGGGCCAAATTTGTGGCTTTACCGTGTAGCAGCGACGGGACAAATTTGTGGCTTTACCGTGTAGCAGCGACGGGCCAAATTTGTGGCTTTACCGTAGCAGCAGCGACGGCCAAATTTGTGGCTTTACCGTGTAGCAGCGACGGGACAAATTTGTGGTTTTACCGTGTAGCAGCGACGGGCCAAATTTGTGGCTTTACCGTAGCAGCGACGGGCCAAATGTGGCTTTACGTAGCATGACGGGCCAAAATTTGTGGCTTTACCGTAGCAGCGACGGGACAAATTTGTGGCTTTACCGTGTAGCAGCGACGGGCCAAATTTGTGGCTTTTACCGTGTAGCAGCGACGGCCAAATTTGTGGCTTTATTACCGTAGCAGCGACGGGCCAAATTTGTGGTTTACCGTGTAGCAGCGACGGCCAAATTTGTGGTTTTACCGTAGCAGCGACGGGCCAAATTTGTGGCTTTACCGTGTAGCAGCGGACGGGCCAAATTTGTGGCTGGCTTTACCGTGTAGAGACGGCCAAATTTCAGGTTTTACCGTAGCAGCGACGGGCCAAATTTGTGCCATGATATAAACCCCCAAAAATAGATGATACATAAACTGATCACAAATGCATTGATATAAATTATGAAATGGTTTGTGTGAGGGGTGATTTTTTCTCATTTTTCTCGCTTAGAGGGACCATTAAGAAACATGATCCCCGCTGCTACCGGGTTAACTGTTTGCCATTGGGTGCTATTGCTAAATGAATAATGTATAGAATAAACAAGAAAGGTCCCATTATTAACACGTACGGTAATCCACTAGTGACCGGGAAGAAGAAGAAGAAGAAGGAAAAAAAGAGAGTTGAGTAAAAGAGAAAGGATGGCAATGGAATAGAAAAAGAGAGGGAAGAGGAGTGGAAGGGAAAGAAGGAGGGAAGGAGAAGAAAAGATAACTAGGAAAAAAAGGAAAAGGAAGGGTGGAAGTAGGAAAATGGGAGGAGGAGGAGGAGGAGGAGAGTGGAGTGATGATTAAGCCAGTCTCTTATCAATGCGCTCAGACTGTCTTCAATACTCACTGACTCAAGTTTGTCATCGAGTCGTTCGTGGGTAACCTTGTCAGTAGCTCTATAGAAATCTAGATATACAACATCACTAGGGACGTAATTATCCTAGTTTTCATATATACCATCAAAGAAATAAAATAGTTGAGCAGGATCGCTTGTTTCTGAGACCGTGCTGGATCTCGGAAATTGTATTGTTATCTATAAAATTGACCGGCTCATTTCTTAAAATTTTCTCGGGATTTTTGCCTGCTACTGATGTTATGTTTATGGAAGTAGGAGAATAGAAAGAGGATGGGAAGGAAGGGAGAAGGAAAGGAAGGAAGGAAGAAAAGGGGAAAAGAGAAAAATCAAGGAAAAGAAGGAAGAAAATAAAACAGGAATAGGAAGAGAGGAAGAGAGGAAGAGAGAGAGAGAGAGAGAGAGAGAGAGAGAGAGAGAGAGAGAGAGAGAGAGAGAGAGAGAGAGAGAGAGAGAGAGAGAGAGAGAGAGAGAGAGAGAGAGAGAGAGAGAGAGAGAGAGAGAGAGAGAGAGAGAGAGAGAGAGAGAGAGAGAGAGAGAGAGAGAGAGAGAGAGAGAGAGAGAGAGAGAGAGAGAGAGAGAGAGAGAGAGAGAGAGAGAGAGAGAGAGAGAGAGAGAGAGAGAGAGAGAGAGAGAGAGAGAGAGAGAGAGAGAGAGAGAGAGAGAGAGAGAGAGAGAGAGAGAGAGAGAGAGAGAGAGAGAGAGAGAGAGAGAGAGAGAGAGAGAGAGAGAGAGAGAGAGAGAGAGAGAGAGAGAGAGAGAGAGAGAGAGAGAGAGAGAGAGAGAGAGAGAGAGAGAGAGAGAGAGAGAGAGAGAGAGAGAGAGAGAGAGAGAGAGAGAGAGAGAGAGGTATACTGGCTCAGAAGCACTTTGCTCTCATTAATATTCTTTAGTGAAAATTGATGATACTTAGACCGGTTTCTCGTCTTGTGGGAATTTGTGCAGTTATAATGAGTGGCTGGAGGAGGAAGCGGAAGAACAGGAGAAGAAGGAGAAGGAGAAAGTGGAGGAGGAGGAGGAGGAGGAGGAAACAGAAGAACAGGAGGAGGAGGAGAAGGAGAAAGTGGAGGAGGAGGAGGAGGAAACAGAAGAACAGGAGGAGGAGGAAAGGGAGAAGGAGAAAGTGGAGGAGGAGGAGGAGGAAACAGAAGAACAGGAGGAGGAGGAGAAGAAGAAGGAGAAAATGGAGGAGGAGGAGGAGGAAACAGAAGAACAGGAGGAGGAGGAGGAGGAGGAGAAGGAGAAGTAGAAGTAGAAAGTGAAGGAGGAGGAGGAGGAGGAGGAGGAAACAGAAGAACAGGAGGAGGAGAGAAGGAGAAGGAGAAGTAGAAAGTGGAGGAGGAGGAGGAGGAAGATAAAAATGGAAAAGTAAAAATATGAAAGCTTGGAAGAAAGAAAAAAGTAAAGAAGGAAAAAAGAAAGGAAAATAAAAAATGAAGAAAGGAAGGAACTAAGAGGAGGTTCAAGTGTGTGAGTAGAAAAATGTGAGAGGGAGGAAGAGGAGGAAAAAGAGTGAGAGGGGGAAGAGAAGAGAAGAGAGGAGGGGAGAGAAAAAAAAGAGGCAGACGATAAAGAGGAGAGAAAAAAAGAGGAAGAATAAACAGATCAAGAGGAAAGAACAGAAGTACAAGAGAGAGAGAGAGAGAGAGAGAGAGAGAGAGAGAGAGAGAGAGAGAGAGAGAGAGAGAGAGAGAGAGAGAGAGAGAGAGAGAGAGAGAGAGAGAGAGAGAGAGAGAGAGAGAGAGAGAGAGAGAGAGAGAGAGAGAGAGAGAGAGAGAGAGAGAGAGAGAGAGAGAGAGAGAGAGAGAGAGAGAGAGAGAGAGAGAGAGAGAGAGAGAGAGAGAGAAAAGATAAAGCAGAAATAAAAGAGAAAAGAAAGAAAGAGGAAAGAAAGGAGAAGGAAAGGAAAAAGGAGAAAGAATGAAAAGAGAAAGTAAAGAGAGAAAGCAGAGAGAGAGAGAGAGAGAGAGAGAGAGAGAGAGAGAGAGAGAGAGAGAGAGAGAGAGAGAGAGAGAGAGAGAGAGAGAGAGAGAGAGAGAGAGAGAGAGAGAGGGCAAGGGCAGCCTCACGGAAGCTGACGTCCCTACGCAGAATCTCCTGGCTGATGGACAGTCGAGGGCGCGAGGTCTTATACAAGGCACAAATCCGATCCTCCCTTGAGTATTCGTGCCTAACGTGGGGGGGAGCTGCCAGTACCCATCTCGCGCTCCTCGACAAGATCCAGGAGAGGGCGTGGAGGATCATCACTGCTCGACAACCGGAGCACCTACCGACCCTGCAGACCCTCCAACACCGGCGTGACGTGGCCGGCCTCACCACTCTGTACAAAATACAGCAGGAGGGAGTGGAGCACCTGAGGACGCTGCGCCAGCCGGAGCGGGAGGTGACAGCCAACACCCGGTCAGCGGAGGCGGCACCCACGGCTCTGGTGGTGCAGCGATGCCGGACGACTCACTACCAGAGGCAGTTTATAAACACTTACGTGCATATATGGAACCGTCTCCTTGCGTCCGGTCAGCTGCCTCAGCAGTTCACACACCGGCAACAATATAAACTGTTTGTGAACCAGTGGCTGAACAATTTGTGAACAGGTTAGGCTTTAAGATAGGGGATACCAACTATGTTCCCTTTAGCCTACAAACTAGTGCCGCCATATAATGTAATGTTATAGGTACTAGGCCCTGATGTAACAAGTGTCTGTGTAAATAAAAAAAAAATAAAAAAAAAAAAGAAGCTTTGGATGGGGTAGTTGGAAATGTTTAAATAGAGAAAGGAGAGGAAAAGAAGGGAAAGGAAAAGAAAGGAAAGGAAGGGAAAGGAAAGGAAGAGAAAAGAAAAGAGGAAAGGAAAGGAAAGAAAAGTAAGAGAAAAGAAAAGAGAGGAAAGGAAAGGAAAAGGAGAGAAAAGCAAGATAAGGGAAAGGAATGAAATGAAAAGGAAGGGAGAGGAGAGGAGAAGAAAAGAAAAGAAAGGAAAGGAAAGAAAGGGAAAGGAATGGAAAGGAAAGTAAGGGAAAGGAGAGGAAGGAAGAGGAGAGGAAAGGAAAGAAAAAGAGGAAAACAAATAAAGGAAAAAAAGAAAAGGAAAGGATAATATGGAATGAAAGTATAGCAGAAGAAAGATGGGAAAGATGAAAAATGAGAAACAAAGAAAGAATAAGAGGAGGAAAGGGAAGGGGAAGTAATAGAAGAATCAGAGAATACAAAGAAGAGGGGAAAAGAATAAAGGAAGTGGGAATGAAAGGAATAATAAGTAAAGAAAATAAAAAAAAATACATACATTTGAGGAATTACAAAAATGACCATAAATTAATTTCTCTCTCTCTCTCTCTCTCCCTCCAAGCTATTGTAATATATATGATAATCTTTTTCATACAATTTTGTCGTGAAGGAGATAGTGAAATAATTTTGTTAGTGTGTGTGTGTGTGTGTGTGTGTGTGTGTGTGTGTGTGTGTGTGTGTGTGTGTGTGTGTGTGTGTGTGTTTGTGTGTGTGTTATTCCCTAATTATGCCATCCTAATTGTATTTTCAAAAGGCCGAGTCGTGTTCGTTCGTTCCCTTCCCGCCCACCGTTTTAATATAATTTTGTCAAACATTTTCAAATTCACTTATGAGCGTAGATATTTTCCTTGGGCACACATGACGCATTTTGGGGAGAACAATCATCATTTATATTATTTTTTTACACTGCTTAAAATTTTCCTCTCTCTCGTATTTGAAAGTCAATTTGTAGTTTTTTTTTTTTACACATTTTTTACACATTTTTTTTACACATTTTTTTACACATTAAAATTTTCCTCTCTCGTATTTGAAAGTCAATTTATAAGTTTTTTTCTTTCTTTTTTGTAATTTTTCCAACGTGTATTTTTTTTTTTTTCAAGAGCCGACTATCTATTATTTTCTGTTTGCTCGAGTTTCCTGTTGGGTCACGTTTAACTATATTTTGTCCTCTAACTCCATTTCTTTCAGTTTTGTCTTTAATTTGTCAACCATTTATGAGCACAAAAACCACCCCAACCTCATTTTCTCCTTTCCCTAAATCTTTGTGTGTGTGTGGGGGGGGGGGGGGTCTGTGTGTCTGTGTGTCTGTCTGTCTGTCTGTCTGTGTGTGTGTGTGTGTGTGTGTGTGTGTGTGAGAGAGAGAGAGAGAGAGAGAGAGAGAGAGAGAGAGAGAGAGAGAGAGAGAGAGAGAGAGAGAGAGAGAGAGAGAGAGAGAGAGAGAGAGAGAGAGAGAGAGAGAGAGAGAGAGAATGTGTGTGTGTGCTTAAGAATAGACTATTGATTTTGATAATGAAAAATAAGAAAGGGAGGAAGGGTAAGGAGGAAGTGTAAGGAGGTGAAATGCGTGCGAGGGAGAGGAAGACAAGGGCGAGGACGAGGAAGAGGGGGAGAGCAAGGACGATGGCGATGAGGAGGAGGAGGAGGAGGAGGAGGAGGAGGAAGGGTAAGGGAGCCGAGCAAAGGTGGGGCGTGGTGGTGAGTGCTTGATGTATAAATAATTGAGTGTGGGATGAAAAGTGAAGTTGATTGGGAAATAAAGTTGATTGCAATGTTGAAAGGCGCCGCGAGGAGACTAATGGTATTAACTCTGGTGTAGTTGTGCTGGTGATAACATAATAATAATGATAATAATAATAATAATAATAATAATAATAATAATAATAATAATAATAATAATAATACACACACACACACACACACACACACACACACACACACACACACACACACACACTCTCTCTCTCTCGTGTTTATTCAGAATTATACAAAAGTTTTCTCAAGGATCGTAAAGGACTTCATAATTGCAGTTTAGATTGTGGTCATCATTTCCTCCTCCTCCTCCTCCTCTTCCTCCTCTTCCTCCTCCTCCTCCTCCTTCTGTAACATGTCTCTTTTCATTCATTTTAAGCAATTTATTTTTTTTAGTTTCTTCTTTAAAACGAGTCAAAACATTATTCTTTGTGTGTGTGTGTGTGTGGCCGCGTGACACATTAAGCGATGTTAAATTAGAAACACACACACACACACACACACACACACACACACACACACACACACACACACACACACACACTAATTAATCAACAAACGAAGGAGAAAGAGGTCAAAGGAAGGAGGAGCTCTTGTAATGTTGTTGTTGTTGTTTTTTGTTGTTGTTTTAAATTAGGGAGGAAAGAAGAAAGGAAGGAAGGGAGCAGGGAGGGAGGAAGGGAGAAGGACGCATTAAGGAAGAAAGTAAGGAGGGAGGGAGGAAGGAAGTTAGGGAGAAAGGGAGAGACTGAATTGAGGAAGAAAGGAAGGGAGAAAGGAAGGAAGGGAGGAAAGAAGGAAGGGAGAAAGGAAGGAAGGAGGAAGGAAGAGAAGGAAGCATTAAAAAAGGAAGAAAGTAAGGAGGAAGGGAGAGAATGAATGAATGAATGGAAGAAGGAAGGGAGAGAAAAAGAAGGAAGGAGAGATGAAAGGAAGGAAGGAAAGGCGGAAGGGTTTAAGAGAAAGAGAAGAAGAGAGAAAGAAAGAAAGGAACTGAGAAAGAGGATACAAGAATTAAGAAAGAAAATGAAATAAAAATGTAATCAAGAAAGAAGGAATGAAAAGAAAGAACATAGTGTACGAAGAATATTACGTAAAAGAAAAAAGAAAATAGAAAACGGGAAAACTAACGAAGGAAGGAAATGAGAAAGCAGAGACTGAAGAAAGAGATAAAAGAATGTGGAAAAAGGAAGAAAAAAAAAAACAATAGTGTAGGAAGAATATTATGTAAAAGAAAAAAAGAAAAGAAAAAATAACACAGAAAACGGAAAAAAAATTACAAAGGAAGGAAATGAGAAAGCAGAAACTAAAGAAAGATAAAAAATATGGAAAATAGGAAGAAAATATGAAAAACAGATGTAGAAAATAAAGATGAAATACTGAATAATAAGGAAATCAAAACACAACAGAGGAAGGAAGGAACACCGTCAAAAATATAATAGACAGAAAGACACTGAAAATGAGCCAAAAAAAAGAAAGGAGAAAAGGGAAAGATAGACAGCAAGCAAGAACGAAGGACAGAGGAAAGAATAAATGAAGAGTGGAGGAGAAGAAGAAGGAGGAGATGAAGGAAGCAATGAATTAGGACATGAAAGAAGGATAAAGGAAGAACTGAAGAAAATGGAATGTGTCGTAGAAGAGGTTACGGAAAGACTAATGAGGGAAAATAAGAATGATGGAAGGGGAAAAAATGACGAAAGGGATAATGAAGGGAGGGGAAAATATAATGAGGACAACGAAGGGAAGAAGAGAAAGGAGGAGGAGAAGGAGGAGAAGAAGAAGAAGAGGAAGAAGGAGAAAAAGTAAAAAGAAAATAAGAAAAAAAAAGAAAAAAAAGGAGTAAAAGAAGAAAATAAAGAAATGAGAGAATAGAGAAAAAGAAAGTAATACACATGAAGAAGCAAAAAAAGATAAAAATGAAAATAAAATAAAAAGTTAAGGAGAAGAATAGGAATAATTAGAAGAAGAAGAAGAAGAGGAAGAAAAAGATGAAGAAGCAGAAGAAAAAGAAGAAAAAAGAAAAGAAATTAGAAAAGAAAAGAGAAAAGAAAAGAAAAATTAAAAGAAGAAATAGAAGAAAATATGAAAAAAATAAGAAAAAGAAAAAAAGGAAATAAAGAAAAATAAAAAAATACACACACACACACACACACACACACACACACACACACACACACACACACACACACACACACACACACAAGAAAAAATGTTTCCACCTCTTTCTCTCACAATTTAATTTATCTTCAGGAAGGAGAGAGAGAGAGAGAGAGAGAGAGAGAGAGAGAGAGAGAGAGAGAGAGAGAGAGAGAGAGAGAGAGAGAGAGAGAGAGAGAGAGAGAGAGAGTCTGTCATGGCAAATAATCCCAAAATTAAGATAAAAGAAAAAGAAAGAAGGAATGAGATAAAAAACGAATGAAAGAACAAATGAAAGAACGAAAATAAGAAAGAAAGAAGAGAAAGAGAACGAAAGAAAGAAGGAAAGAAAAATATAAAGAAAGAAAGAAAGGAAAGAAAGAAGAGAACGAAGGCGAGAAAGAAGGAAAGAAAATAATTAAGAAAGAAAGAAGGAAAGAAAAGAATAAAGAAAGAAAGAAAGAAGAGAACGAAGGCGAGAAAGAAGGAAAGAAAAGTATAAAGAAAGAAAGAAAGGAAAGAAAGAACGAAGGAAAGAAAAGAATAAAGAAAAAGAAAGGAAAGAAAGAAGGAAGAAAGAAAAAACAGAAAAAGATAATCAAAATAAAAAAGAAAATTAATAAAAGAAAGAAAAGCAGAACAAAAAAAATACAATAAGAAATAAAAAAAATACAAATGCAATACAAAACAATACAAGACAAAACAAAAACAAAAAAATAACAAAAAAATAACGAAAAAAATGATGAAAATGAAAAAAAGTAACCAAATAATGTAAGAAAAATTAAAACACTGGAAGAAAACTTGAGAGAACGAGAACAAAAGTGAGACCAAAGCTTCCTGAGGGCAAAGAAAACGCTCCTTGTGGTTACCTGCAACGACCTGGACACCTGAGCTAATTAATGACCCTCCTCCTCCTCCTCCTCCTCCTCCTCCTCCTCCTCCTCATCCTCCTCCTCCTGGTCCTCCTCCACCCTCTCCTCCTCCTGGTCCTCCTCCACCCTCTCCTTCGCTACTTCTTCTCCTCCTCCTCCACCCTCTCCTCCTCCTCCTCCTGCTCCTCCTCCACCCTCTCCTTCTTATGCTACTTCTCTTCCTCCTCCTTCTTTCCCTTCCCCTCCTCCTTTTCTCCTTTTTTTTTTCTTTTTCTCCTCCTTCTTCTCTTCCTTTTTCTCATCTTCGTTCTCTTTATCTTTCTTGTTTCTTCTTATTTTTTTCTTCTTTTTCGTCGTCTTTCTTCTCCTTCTGCTTCTTTTATCTTGTTGTCGTTCTTGTCTTCCTTTTGCTTTTCTTTCTTTTACTTCTTCTTCTTCTTCTTCTTCTTCTTCTTCTACTTATCCTTATCCTTCTTACATCATTTCCCGCTCTTCCTACTCCTCCTCCTCCACCTCCTCGTCATCATCATCATCATCATACTCCTCCTGCTCCTCGTCCTCCTCCTCCACCTCGAAATTCTTCATAAATAAACAAGCACAAAATTACAGGCGTCATATATCACCTCAGGAGCACGCTCTCTGCCGCAAGAATAGACAAACTAAACATAAAATTACGACTCCATTTACGTGCAGATCACCACAAATAACAACCGATTGCAGAACTCCCAAAACATTAGCCAGCCGACGATTCTGCCATTGGTAAGGAAACTAATACCATGACACAAAACAGACTCTCGGTGATTATTGGGAACTACAACCGGCCGAACATTTAACTGGGACGCGACGGAGGCAGGAGGGAAACAGGCTTATCGAAGTGGTAGAGGGAAACAGGCTTATCGAAATGGTAGAGGGAAACAGGCTTATCGAAATGGTTGAGGGAAACAAGCTTATCGAAATGGTTGAGGGAAACAGGCTTATCGAAATGGTGGAGGGAAACAGGCTTATCGAAATGGTTGAGGGAAACAGGCTTATCGAAATGGTGGAGGGAAACAGGCTTATCGAAATGGTTGAGGGAAACAGGCTTATCGAAATGGTTGAGGGAAACAGGCTTATCGAAATGGTTGAGGGAAACAGGCTTATCGAAATGGTAGAGGGAAACAGGCTTATCGAAATGATTGAGGGAAACAGGCTTATCGAAATGGTAGAGGGAAACAGGCTTATCGAAATGGTAGAGTGAAACAGGCTTATCGAAATGGTTGAGAGAAACAGGCTTATCGAAATGGTTAAGGGAAACAGGCTTATCGAAATGGTAGAGGGAAACAGGCCTATCGAAATGGTTGAGGGAAACAGGCTTATCGAAATGGTTGAGGGAAACAGGCCTATCGAAATGGTTGAGGGAAACAGGCTTATCGAAATGGTTGAGGGAAACAAGCTTATCGAAATGGTTGAGGGAAACAGGCCTATCGAAATGGTTGAGGGAAACAAGCTTATCGAAATGGTTGAGGGAAACAAGCTTATCGAAATGGTTGAGGGAAACAGGCTGATCTTTTGGACCCTTCTTTTCTTGTATTAAATCAACTCTTTTATCACTCATTAATTACTCCATAAATGATCTCACCGTCTCGTATCCCTGGTAGCGTGATCCGGCTTAAGTTGTTATTGGAGACTAGTGTTCGGGGATAAACAAGGGAAAAAGAAAATATACATTTATTTAAAATTAAATAAAAGTAATTGCCTTACGCAATATTCTATGCTCAGACGATCATAACACTGGCATATTCAGCAATGGATGCAACATATGACAAACGACATGTCTTAAACATAATACTACAATATGTGCTCAGTTGTTGCCAATAATAATAACACTCGTCGTTCCACAAGCAGTGGTTTGTATCTCTCTGCTTACATCACAATCATTATGTACTCTCTTCACAAAATCCTACAACACATTCCTGTAGTATAATCTACTACAAGTCACGGAAGCACCAAATACCACACCCAGTGGTTTTACCTTTGCTTTACATCGCAAACAAATAATCACAATCCTGTCCCACTCACAATCCTACTTCACATCTCCTACATTATAATCTCCAGGACAATACAGTCGGTTTCCCTTAGATTCTCGAATTTCTACTCACGATCAAGATCACAACAGCCATTCTCGGCTGAGTGAGTAGCAGGTCTGCTTGAGGCGAGAACCAAGCTCGGTCTACCCATACCACTGATTTCTAGGCCACATTTTTCTTTGCTTTAGGCGGACTTACATCCTTGACACGCCCTTAATTTTCTACATAACCAATGGCCAATACTTCCTGTCACACCCATCTGCTCGCTCATTATGTTGTATTGTTTTACTTCTCCTGCTATTCGTGAGTCAGTCTTAAGACACTCCCTCAGTGATTTTTCTGTTAAATTATTGGCTCATAACATGTCGCCACGACTGACGTCACGGGTCAGAGTCTTTTTCAATGGTTGTTCACACTTTCTGACCACGCCCACTGGGTATCTGTTTTCTGTATCTGAGTCTGGGTATCTGTTTTCCTTTACCCTCGTTGTTTCCCCTCTTTTGTACTTGAGATGTTTACACTGTTATATACGTCACCCTTCTCTCATTCCTCTCTGGGTATCTGTTTTCCTTTATCCTCGTTGTTTCCCTCCTTGTTAGTGTTTGTCCTATGAGATGTTTACACAGTTGTATATCTGTCACCCTACTTGTTAGTGTTTGTCCTGTCAGATGTTTACTCTGTACTGTTATGGCTATTCCTCTTGTTTGTACGTTTTCTGGTTCCTGACATATCGAAATGGTAGAGGGAAACAGGCTTATCGAAATGGTTGAGGGAAACGGGCTTATCGAAATGGTTGAGGGAAACAGGCCTATCGAAATGGTAGAGGGAAATAGGCTTATCGAAATGGTTGAGGGAAACAGGCTTATCGAAATGGTTGAGGGAAACAGGCTTATCGAAATGGTTGAGGGAAACAGGCTTATCGAAATGGTTGAGGGAAACAGGCTTATCGAAATGGTTGAGGGAAACAGGCTTATCGAAATGGTTGAGGGAAACAGGCTTATCGAAATGGTTGAGGGAAACAGGCTTATCGAAATGGTAGAGTGAAACAGGCTTATCGAAATGGTTGAGGGAAACAGGCTTATCGAAATGGTTGAGGGAAACAGGCTTATCGAAATGGTTGAGGGAAACAGGCTTATCGAAATGGTAGAGAACACACACATTCCTTGCTCAGATTAATCCCGAGCCGACGCGAGGTAACAGTAGACTAGCGCATGGGTTTTTTAAAGATTATATTCGTCTTAGTCAACATTTTCAAGGCGTGGTTATCTGGTTTTGTTGAATTCCTATATCCCTTTTTACGAGTGAGTGTTTCAAACCTCGACTTTGATAATCCAACATTTCTGAATAACTCCATCCCAAAAATGTAATTAAAAAGCCACATTAGCCTCGTTACTCTCTCTCTCTCTCTCTCTCTCTCTCTCTCTCTCTCTCTCTCTCTCTCTCTCGTGCGTGTTCAGAGGTGATATAATTTCCAGACGAGATGTGACATGATGGAGAGGTGTGTGTGTGTGTGTGTGGGCGAGGGTGAGCGCGTGGGTGCGAGATACACACACACACACACACACACACACACACACACACACACACACACACACACACACACACACACACACACACACACAGCTGTATATATTTTAAAAAGAAGAAAAAAATATACTTGTCTTCACTTTCTTCTCTGTATTAAATGTTTCCTCGAGGCTGTGGTGTTATGCAAGCAACTCCTTCCCCTCCCCCCTTCCCCACCCTCTACCCCCTCTCCCCTTCTTCCCCCGATCCTCCTCCCCCCTCTAAGCGCCACTAACGAGCTGGGTCTATCCACGAGGCCCCCTGAAGAGAGCCTACCGGGGCCATGGGCAGCTCGTATACAGAAAAAGATATGCATTCTTCACTTTGACGTCAAAATTCCGAGACGCCAACTCCACGTTCCAACCAACTGCGTGTTTATATACAGGTGACGTGACCCAGCTTACTCCATCTCAAGGGGGGAGCTTAGAGGACCAGTCTTTGAGGCAACATTAGCTAAAACTCGGTGGTAGTAGTAGTGGTGGTGGTAGTAGTAGTAGTAGTAGTAGTAGAAGGAGGGGAAGGAGGAAGAGTAATAGTAGCAGTAGTAGTAGTAGAAGTAGTAATAGTAGTAGTAGTAGTAGTAGTAGTAGAAGTAGAAGTAGTAGTAGTAGTAAAGGAAGAAAATAATCCAAATCTGAAAATATATACAACAGCAGCGCAACACAGCATACACACACTAAAGGAGCGGAAATAACTTCTAAGGTGCCCAATGAAGTGTCTCAGAGCAAGGAGGAGGAAGGCGAGGGTGTCAGTCAAGCCTTTAGCCGGAACAGCCGTACACAAGCAGGAGGCGGCGTGGGAAAATGTTTACAGGAGGGAGTTTACATTACTACTTCGAGGAAAAACTGTGTGTGGTGGGGGAGGGAGGGAGGATCGTGTGTGTGTGTATGTGTGTGTGTGTGTGTGTGTGTGTGTTATGTATACATGTACTATTAGTGGATGTAGGTATGTATGTATGATTGTATATATGTATTATTAAGTCAACCTGTCTGTCTGTATGTATGTGTGTGTGTGTGTGTGTCTGTGTGTCTGCGTGTGTGTGTGTGTGTGTGTATTTAGACGACAACCCTATACAGACATACATACTGACTCCTGTGTACTCCTAAACACCTACACATGTGCGTTTCGATATGTCAACAAGGCGCACACGAGTATTGGGCCATTCCAGAACGCGTATTGGTCCAGTCTTTGCCGCGCCTCGGACCTCGCCAAGAAAAATCTGACCTATTTTTTGTTACCTCTATATTTTGGGGCAAGACGAATGGCCTCGCGTGCTGGCCTCTCGCCCTCCCTCCCATTCCTTCCATTCCTTCATTCCATACCATTTACCCTCCCCATTCCCTTCCTCCTCTCTCCCTCCTTGTCTTTCCTTTCTTTCATTCCTTCCTTTTTCTTCTCCTTTCTTTCGCCTCTTCCTCCTTTCTTTCCCTCCTTACCTTCCTCTCCCTCTCATCCTCCCATTTTCTTTTCCTTCCTCTTTCTCTCCCTTCTTTATACCCTCGTTTTCTCCCTTACTCTCTCCTTCCCTTTGCTCCCTTCGTTCTTTCTCTCCCACCCTCCCTTCCTCTCTCTCCCTTTCCTTCCATTCCATCATTCCTCAGTCTTTATCCTCTTTATTCCTCTTTTTCTTCTCTTTTTCGCCCTCCTTTCGCCTCCTTTGGTGATAAAAAAAAAGTTAGGTCGTCAAATCATTTTTTTATTCATTATTTCTTTTCTCGACTCGTTTATTCTTTCCCTTGTTCATTATTTTACTCATTTCTTTTTATTCGTTGTTTTTTTTTCTTTTCTTTCCTCCCTTCTGCCTTGTTTTCTTTTATCCTTTAATTTATTCATTCATTCATTTCTTTCTTTCTTTCTTTCTTTCTTTCTTTCTTTCTTTCTTTCTTTCTTTCTACCACCATCATCTTTCCTTGATTTCGTTTTTCTTTCTTTCCTTCCTTTTACCGTCCCTTCCATTCCCTCTCATTCTCTCCCTTCCCTTCCTTTTCCTCCCTCTTCCTCTTCTCTCCTACCCTTCCCTTTCCACTGCCTCCCATCTCCTCTCCTTCCTTCCCCTCCCCTTCCCTGCCTCTCCTCCCCTTCCCCTTCTTTCCCCTCCCCTTCCCTGCCTCTCCTTTCCTCCCCTTCCCCTCCCCTTCCCTGCCTCTCCTCCCCTTCCCCTTCCTTCTCCTCCCCTTCCCTGACTCTCCTTTCCTCCCCTTCCCCTAGCCTTCCCCTTTCCTTTCCACTCCCCTTCCACGACATTTTATCATCCCTCCTTTCATGTTCCTTCCCATCCCTTCATTTCCCTTCACCCCCTTCTTCCCCCTTCCCTTTCCCCTCCCCCTCCAACTACTTTTATCCTGCACCCTATCCCTTCGTCCTCCTTCCCATTATCTTTCTTCTCCTTCCCTTTCCTTCCCTCCCCTTCACTTTCTCTTCCTCTTCCTTCCCTTTTTCCATGACCTCAAATTCTCCCTCCCATTACCTTCCTTCCC
Source organism: Eriocheir sinensis (assembly GCF_024679095.1). Taxonomy (NCBI): domain Eukaryota; kingdom Metazoa; phylum Arthropoda; class Malacostraca; order Decapoda; family Varunidae; genus Eriocheir; species Eriocheir sinensis. Next base: position 108,886 of record NW_026112376.1, on the reverse strand, counting down.
TTCCTCTTCCTTCCTCCCTTCCCTTCTCATCCCATCCCTTCCCTTTACTTCCCTCCCCTTTCTCTTCCTCTTCCCTCCTTTCCCTTTTCCATGGCCTCAAATTCTCCCTCCCCTTACCTTCCTTCCCCTTCCCTTCCTCTTCCTTCCTCCCTTCCGTCTTCCTCTCCTTCCCTTCCCTTCCCTTCCCCCGCCGCCCATCTCTCAGCTGTCGTTTGTTTTCAGTTACCTGCCCAAGCCATCGACACAACTGAAGTATTTTACAGTAAACAACTCATTTTTTACCATCACCGGGAGGAGGAGGAAGAGGAGGGCGAGGAAGAGGAGGAGGAGGAGGAGGAGGAGGAAGAGGAGGAGGGGAGATAATTAAATGCAACTTGGAAATGACAATGAGAGATTTGAAAGGGAATAAAGAGAAAAAAAACAAGAAGGAAAAATCCGAATAGCTGAAAGAAGAAGAGGCAAAATATGAAGAAGAAGAAGAAGAAGAGGAAGAAGAAGAAGAAACGTAAAAAGAAGAAAAAAAACAGAAAAGCAGAAGAAACAAAGAAAAGGAAGAAAGAAAATAAAAGAGAAGAAGAAGCGGAAAAAGAAGAGGAAGAAGAAGGAAAAGAAGATGAACACGAGAAGAACGAAGAAAATGGGGATGAAGTACAAGATAAAACAAGTACAAAAAAATAAAGAAAAGAAGGGAAGTATAAGAAACATGAGAGAAGGAAACAACAAAAAAAAGGAAAAACAAGAAAGAAAGGGCAAAAAAAAGAAGAAGAGAAAAGGAAGAAAGATAAAGATGGAAGGAAAAGAAGAAAAAGAAGGAAAAGAAGAGAAAGAAGAAAAAGAAGGAAAAAAAGAGAAAGAAGGAAAAAAAGAGAAAGAAGGAAAAAAAGAGAAAAGAAGAAAAAGAAGAAAAAGAAGAGAAAGAAGAGAAAGAAGGAAAAGAGGGAAAAGAAGAAAAAGAAGAAAAAGAAAAGAAAAAAAGAAAAAGGAAAATAGAAAAAAAGAAAAAAGAAAAGAAAAAAAGAGAACGAAGAGAAAGAAGAGAAAGAAGAAAAAGAAGAAAGAGAAGAAAAAGAAGAAAAAGAAGAAAAAAGAAGGAAAATAAAACATGACCAAAGAGAAACATATATAAAAAAAGCACAAAACAAATCGATCTCATAAACCTGTGGGCGAGTGTGATAAAGAAAATAATAAAGAAAAAATTGCCTCCATTGTGTCAAGGAAAAAAAATCGATTGTCAAAAAGGAAAAAAAAACGACATGAAAAAGGAGAAAAAAATTGTGTGTGTGTGTGTGTGTGTGTGTGTGTGTGTGTGTGTGTGTGTGAAGAGCAAAAGACTGATGATTTAGAGTGCAATAGGAAATAATGGAGAAAAAGAAGAGAGGAGGAGGAGGAGGAGGAGGAGGAGGAGGAGGAGGAGGAGGTGGGAAGAGGAGAGAAAAGAGAGGAAAAAAATATGGAAGGAGAGAAGAGATGGAAGGGAAGAAGAATGGAGGAAAGGAGTAAAAAATAAAATATTGAAGAGAAAGCGAAGAAAGGAAGAGGAGGAAGAGAAATTAAGAGTTAAGAAGAGAAAAAGGAAGGAAGAAGGAATGGAGAGAAGGAAAAATGAAGAGAAAGAAAACTGAAGAAAGGAAGAGGAAGAGAAATTAAAAGAAAACAGGAAGGAAGAAGGAACGGAGAAAAGGAGAAATGAAGAGAGGAAGAGGAGAGGAAGGAAAAGAAAGAGGAATAAAGAAAACGAAAGTGGTGCGAAGGAGAAATGAAGGAAAAAAGTGGAGGAAAGAATACGAGGAGGAGGAAAAGTCTGATAGGAAAGAGAGAGAGAGAGAGAGAGAGAGAGAGAGAGAGAGAGAGAGAGAGAGAGAGAGAGAGAGAGAGAGAGAGAGAGAGAGAGAGAGAGAGAGAGAGAGAGAGACACACAGCTACGGGAGGGAAGGACGGAGGTCGAAGAGAGCGGACATGGCTGATCACCGCTTACTCCCTCCCTCACCCCCCCCCCTCTCTCTCTCTCTCTCTCTCTCTCTCTCTCTCTCTCTCTCTCGCTTGCCTCCTTCCTGGTACAGACAAACAAATTTACAAACATACATAACCTTGGGAGAGCTAAGCAAGATGGCATCACTATAAACACTTGCCTGCGCCGTAACGGACTGGGGGGCCAACAAGAAACCACACACACACACTCACACACACACACACACACACACACACACACACACACACACACACACACACACACACACGGGAGGGGGGGAATGTTTGCCTCCCCGCTCGGATGAGATGCAGAAAAATTAATCTTCTCACCTCAATTTACCTCCGGACAGGTGAGGCAAAACACAGGTGACGTCACGGAGAGGAGGGAGAGAGGGGGGAAGGGAGGGAGGGAGCGAAAGAGGGAGGGAGCCAGAGAGGGAGGGAGGAAGAGAAAGGGAGGGAGCAAAAGAAAGGGAGGGAGCGAGAGAGAGAGAGAGAGAGAGAGAGAGAGAGAGAGAGAGAGAGAGAGAGAGAGAGAGAGAGAGACTGACTGACTGACTGACTGACTGACTGACTGACTGACTGACTGACTGACTGACTGACTGACTGACTGACTGACTGACTGACTGACTGACTGACTGACTGACTGACTGACTGACTGACTGACTGACTGACTGACTGACTGACTGACTGACTGACTGACGAACAGAACGAAAGAAAGATCGAGAGAATGAAATAATGAATGAACGATAGAGAATGAGAGAACGAAAACGAATGAAATAGAAAGAATAAAACGAAGGAAAGAAAAGAAGGAAAAAAAAGAAGAAATAAAGAAAGCTAAAAAGGAAGAGAAAGAAAGAAAGAAAGAAAGAAAGAAAGGAACAAATAACGTAAAAAAAGAAAGAAAATGAGAGAAAGAAAAAAAGAAAGGTAGAAAAAAAGAAAAAGTTACAAATAAAGAAAGTAAAAGACGAAAAAAAAGAATAAAGAGGGGGAGGAGGAGGAAGAATGAATGAAGGATGAGAAAGAAAAGCTTGAAAGAGAGAAAGGAGGAGAGAAAGGAAGACAAACAACGACTCAGAAACAAAAGAACATAGAGACAGAGGGTGATAAAAGAGGGACTGGAGTGAAGAAGGAAAGAAGGAGAGGAGATAAATTTAAGAGTAAGAAAGAATACCAGAAAGAGAAGGGAAAAAAACGAAGAGAAGTGGGAGAAAAGAGAAAGAAAGTGTAAATGGAGGAAAGAAAGGAAAAGAAAGAAGAGGAAGAAAGATAAGAAAGAGAGAAGAGAGAAAAGTGGAGGGATTTAGGAACGGAGAAAGAGAGAAGAAACGAATGGAAGAATGAAGGGAGACAAAGAAGGAAGGAGAGAAGTAGGAAATGAGAAAAGAAAGGAGAGAGAGAGAGAGAGAGAGAGAGAGAGAGAGAGAGAGAGAGAGAGAGAGAGAGAGAGAGAGAGAGAGAGAGAGAGAGAGAGAGAGAGAGAGAGAGAGAGAGAGAGAGAGAGAGAAAGGAAAAAGGAGAAAAGACTAAGAAAAGAAATACAGAGAGACAGATAGAAAGGGAAAGAGAGAGGGAGGGAGAGGAAGAAAGAGGGAGGAGTATAAGGAGGGAGGGAGAGAAAAGGAGGAGAGAAAACGGAGGAAAAAAACATTCCTGAAGAGCAAATCAAAACAAACTTTGGTCTTTGTTTTCTCGACGTGTGTGTGTGTGCGTGTGTGTGTGTGTTCAATAGTGTCATCTTAATTTTCTCTCTGCACACACACACACACACACACACACACACACACTCACACACACACACACACACACTATCTGTTGTCAATAAAAACTCATCATAATTTCTGTCCAAAAACTAGTGACGCAAGATATCGAGAGAGAGAGAGAGAGAGAGAGAGAGAGAGAGAGAGAGAGAGAGAGAGAGAGAGAGAGAGAGAGAGAGAGAGAGAGAGAGAGAGAGAGAGAGAGAGAGAGAGAGAGAGAGAGAGAGAGAGAGAGAGAGAGAGAGAGAGAGAGAGAGAGAGAGAGAGAGAGAGAGAGAACATATACAACTAAGAATCACGATATAAAATAAAAAATAAAAAAAATGTTCTTCCTCCTCCTCCTCTTCCTCTTCCTCCTCCTCCTCCTCCTCCTCCTCCTCCTCCTCCTCCTCCTCTTGCTTTAAAACGCCTAACTAATTGATAACCATGGAACTAACCTTAAAATATATCAAGGTTTGTGTCAACTTCTATTATTTCATCAAGGAAGGAAGGAAGGAGGGAAGGAAGGGGGGATGGAAGGAAGGAAGGAGGGATGGAAGGAAGGAAGGAGGGAAGGAAGGAAGGATACCGAGGATGGAAAGGAACAGAAAAGGGAAGGAGAAAAGGAGAAGAAAAGGAAGGAAATTGGCAAGAAGGAAAGAAGAGAGGAAATAGCAAAGGAAGATATGGAGAAGGAAAAAGGAAATAAAATAAAAAAAGGGAAACAAAGGAAAGCAGGAAAGAAGGATGAAGGGAAAGAATATATAAAGAAGGAAAGTAAGGAAGGAAGGGAAGGAAAATATGATGAATGGAAGTAAGGAAGGGAAGGGGAAAAAAGAAGAAATGATAGGAAGAAGAAAAAGAAAATATGAAAAGGGAAGGAAAAAAATTGAGAGGAAAGGAAAGAAAGATATGAAGGAAGGAAGTAAGGAAGGAAGTAAGGAAGAGAGAAAGGAAGGAGGAAAATAAAGAAAGAGAGAGAAATGTAAGAACGGTAGAACAAAGAAAAGGAAGAAAGAAAGGAATGAAACAGTTGAGAGAGAAAAAAAAAGAAATAGAGAGAGAGATATGAAGAAAGGAAGGAAGGAGGGGAGAAGGGAAGAGATAGAGGAAGGAGGAAAATAAAGAAAGAGAGAAATGGAAGAACGGTAGAACAAAGAAAAGGAAGAAAGAAGGAAATTAAACAGTTGAGAAAGAGAGAGAGAAAAAGAAATAGAGAGAGAGAGTATTTATGTATTTATCAAAGGAGGAGGAGAAGGAGGAGGAGGAGGAGGAGGTGAGAAATGAAGAAGAGAAGAAGTGCTCTCGAGATGAAGGAGAAGAGAGATGCATTGGCTAACCGCTTATCTTGGAGAGAGAGAGAGAGAGAGAGAGAGAGAGAGAGAGAGAGAGAGAGAGAGAGAGAGAGAGAGAGAGAGAGAGAGAGAGAGAGAGAGAGAGAAGCAAGGTAAAATATAGCCATCGTACCTGACCATTAACACACAAGAGGAAGAGGAGGAGGAGGAGGAGGAGGAAGAGGAAGAGGAAGAAAAGAAGAGGAGAAGAAAGGGAAAAAGAAGAAGGAAGAGACAGAGGAAGAAAAGATAAGAGAACAAGTCGACAAGAAAGAAATAACGAAAGGAAAAGAAGAAAAAGAAAATGGTGATGAAAAAGGGAAATGAGAAAATAAGGAAAATAACAAAAAATAGAGATGAAAGGAAAGAAATAACAAAGAAGGAAAAAAATTACCGGTCAGAAATTACGAGAAAAATATTGACAAGGAAGTGAAAAGATAAGGAGAAGAAGAAGATGAAATGAAGAAGAAGAAGAAGAAGAAATGAAGATGGAATAAACAAGAAGAGGAAGAAAAAAGAAAAAAGATGAAGAAGAAGAACAAAAAGAACAAGAAGAAGAACAAAAAGAACAAGAAAATGAAGAGATTGAAGAAGAGAAAGAAGGAGAAACAGAAAAAACAGGAGAGAAAGATGAAGAAGAAGAAAAGAGAAGAAAAAGAAAAAAGAAAAGAGAAGGAGGAAAAAGACGAAAAAAGAAGAGGAAGAAGAAGAGGAAGAAGAGAAGGAAGAAGAAGAAGAAAAGAAAAGAAGAAAAAAGAAAAAACAATAAAGAGAAAAAGAAAACAAAGAAAAACCGTACAAATAAAAGATACGGAAGACAAAGAAAGACAATAGAAAATAAAGAAAGAAAAAATTAAGAAAAACGAAGTAAAAAGCAAATATCAGAAAGAATAAGAAGACACAAACAAAGGATATTAAAGTGAAGAATAACAACAACAAGAAAGTGAAAGAAGAACATGTATGAAGGAAGAACAGAACATTTGATAAAGAAGGTGAGAAGCAAGAAAAGAAGATAGGAAGATGGAAAAAAAAAGCGTATTGGATAAAAAAAGGTCTGCCATGTTTCGGAGGAGGACGAGAGAATGATAAAGAAGAAGAGGAAGAGGAAGAGGAAGAAAAGAGGAGAAGAAACCGTGAGAAAACAGAAATGAGGATAAGAAAAAGCGATAATGATGAAAAATAAAGAAAAAGCGAGAAAAAGAAATAAATTAAAATATAGAAACGGTTAAACAGAGAAAAACGGAAAAAGGAATAGGAGGAGGAGGAGGAAGAAGAGGAGGAAGAGGAAAATGAAGAGGAAAACGAAGAAGACGAAGAGGAGGAACACGAAGAGGAAGATTAAGATGAAGAGGAAGACGAAGAGGAATAGGAGGAGGAAAAGGAAGAAGAGGAAGAAGAAGAAGAAGAGGAAGAAGAAGAAGAAGAGGAAGAAGAAGTAGGGACAAGCAAAATGGAATACAGGTCTACAACACACACACACACACACACACACACACACACACACACACACACACACACACACACACACACACGTTTGTTTCCTCTTCTCATAATCATTTTCATTCACCATCACCATTACCGCCAACACTCACCATCATTGCCTGTCACGCTAAACTGTTTCTTACCTCCAATGCACGGGGTCAGGACGTGGGCACAGCGGGTGAGTAATGACTGATAGGAGGGAGGAGCAAGAGGAGGAGAAGGAGGAAATGGAAAAGAAGGAGGCAGAGGAGGAGGAAGAGATGAGAACGAGGATGAGACATAATATAACAAAACGCAAAGAATGATAAGGAAATAAAGGATAAAGATGAGGAATTATAAGATATCCTCTGTCACGCGATCGTCTTGTATAGGAAGGCACCGAATGGAGTGGTCAGCGTGCGTACGTGATCCCGTGTACCTTGGTTCGAATCCCACCGCAAGTCGCTCACAATTTTCAATCATGGCCGAGTGGAAGATTACCCACATGCTGCCAAGATCTTCAGTCAACCCTAACCAGCGATTTTGGTCAAGAGGAGCACCGGGGGGCAGCATAGACCAAGCAAGTGTCATACATCACGGCAGACACTATAAATAAAATCCGTCTGCTCCACTTACAGACTGGGGCCATCCACGTCCGTTTAATTTTCTTTCTGCTTTGTCTTCGTTAACCCTTTAATCATTCACTTCTTGTTTTCTTTGTTCTTTTTTGTCCTTTTTTCGTCTTCTTCCTCCTCCTCCTCCTCCTCCTCCTCCTGAGTCTACCTTGCACGTAAAAAGTATAAAAATAAACCCAAAATAAAATCATCTACACAGCCATTGTCAGGCGCATTACTTCCAAGGGCGCTGTCCGTTGCCGAGAGCGCCTTCACGCCCTTCACACCGCGGCAGGAAGTACCGTTTGACACTGACACGACACACTGACACCGTCCACTTCAATGCGTCCTTTCCCAAGCCGTGAAGGAGAATAATAAACGCCTCCACAGATATATATAGTTGTTTATATTCACTTGCTGCATCATGTGAACTCAACATCGTCCCATTCTCGCCTTTCGTCGGTATGGGATAGGTAACATTGTCGTAGGTTAGTCAGTCGTTGCATCCTTTGAACTCGATAGTCAGTTCCTGCATCCTGTGAACTCGATATCGCCTTTTTTTTATTTTACACCAGAGGAGTCAGTTCAAGGGCACAAAAAAAGGAAACAAATGTGAAAAAAAAGCCCGCTCCTCACTGCCTTTCTTCAGTATAATAGAGACAATATTAATTTTTGCTGTCTGTCGGCCCATCGTGTTGCACTTTTTTGCGGCAAACTGTTTATCCTCTTCCTCTTTGACCTCCTCCTCCTTCTAATCCTTCTTTTTCTTCCTCTTACTTCCTCTTCGACCTCCTCCTAATCCTTCTTTTTCTTCCTCTTACTTCCTCTTCGACCTCCTTCTAATCCTTCTTTTTCTTCCTCTTCCTCTTCTGTCTCTTTCTCATAATCTGTTTTTCTCTTCTTCATCACCACCACCACCATCACCACCAATACCATCATCACCACCACCACCACCACCACCACCACTACTACCATCACCACCACTACTACCATCACCACCAGCACCACTATCACCACCAAACACCGACACCATTACCATCAACACTTACCATCACCACAACTACCACCACCACCACCACCACCATCACAGGACAACACCATAACTTCATTTCCATCTCATTTGTAAGCGAGCGAGACGGGGGTGGGTGGGGGGAGGGGGGGGTGAGAGAGAGAGAGAGAGAGAGAGAGAGAGAGAGAGAGAGAGTAACAAAAAAAAGACTAATGATATTGTTCGTTCGTGTTTTCCCGCTGTAGTCGCTCTGAGAAGGGCATCGAAACCCAATCACCTCCGTCTAAACAGTTTTCGAACGCTCAAAAATAAGGTTCGCGCTTGCCTGTACGACGTTCATCTTTTTTTTATTGTTGTTGTTGTTATGATATTTTCTTCCTGATCCGACTTTTTCCTTTCTCTTTTTCTTCTTAATTTTTCCTTCGTTTTTTTTCCGTTATTATTCTCTCTCTCTCTCTCTCATCTCCTTTTTTATCTACTTCTATTTTTTCTGCTTTCCTTCTTATTTCTTATTTTTGTTACTTTTTTCTATTGCCCTCCTCTCTTTTTCTTCCTTATAATTATTCTCCTCCAGCTTCTCCTTTCTCTGCTTTTTTAATTCTTCATCTCTTTATTCATCTTCTTTTATTTTTCCTTTCCTTCTTGCTCCTTATTTTTGCTCCTGTTTTCCTATTCACCTTTTTCTCCTCCTCCTCCTCCTCCTCCTCATTACTCTATATCGTCATCATCCCATTTTTTTGTATTCTCCTTCACCTTCACTAACCATCACCATCACTTCTTACTTCTCTCCTCCTTCTCTTCCTCCTCCTTGTCTTCCCTCTCCTCCTCCTCCTCCTCATACCTGACCTTCTCCCTCCTTATTACAGGTAGCGGCGGCGTCAGGTGGAGTCAATCAGCACGTCACCCGATCCGACAGTGATCAAGGACAGGTGTGCGACGCGGATGCCACAGGTAAGTCCCGCCGTGATTGTCCTGGGCCCATACTCCCAAGCCCTTAGAGGCTCACACACGTACATTCGATGAGGTAGAGGTTGTGTTAGTATTTCCATGGGTAGTTATGAGCCTAGTGATAGTTTGATAAGGCTTTGGTAGAGGTTGTGTTAGTGTTTCCATGGGTAGTTTAATGAGTCTAGTGATGGGTTGACAAGGCTTTGATAGAGGATGTGTTAGTTTCCATGGTTAGTTATGAGCCTAGTGGTGGTTTGATAAGGCTTTGATAGAGGTAGTGTTAGTGTTTCCATGGGTAGTTTAATGAGTCTAGTGATGATTTGATTAGGCTTTGATAGAGGATGTGTTAGTGTTTCCATGGGTAGTTTTGAGCCTAGTGGTGGTTTGACGAGGCTTTGATAGAGGTTGTGTTAGTGATTCCATGTGTAGTTTAATGAGTCTAGTGATGGTTTGACGAGGCTTTAATAGGAGTTGTGTTAGTGTTTCCATGGGTACTTTAATGAGTCTAATGAGGGTTTGACAAGACTGAAAGAGGTAGTGTTAGTGTTATGAGCCTAGTAATAGCTTGATAAGACTTTGGTAGAGGTTGTGTTAGTGTTTACATGGGTAGTTTAATGAGTCTAGTGATGGTTTGGCAAGACTTTGATAGAGGTAGTATTAGTGTTTCCGTGGGTAGTGTTATGACCCTATTAATAGTTTGACAAGGCTTTGATAGAAGTTGTGTTAGTATTTCCATGGTTAGTGTTATGAGCCTAGTAATAATTTGGCAAGGCTTTGGTAGAGGTTGTGTTAGTATTTCCATGGGTAGTGTTATGAGCCGAGTGTTAGTTTCACAAGGCTTTGGTAGAGGTTGCGTTAGTATTTCCATGGGTAGTGTTATGAGATTAGTGTTAGTTTGAGTTTGGTAGAGGTCTCTCCATACTAATTCTTCATGGACTTAAGAAACTGCTGTAAACATAAATTGATTCGTGTGGTAAAGAAACTTATCCTGAGTGCCGTGGTGTTATGAGAGTGCAGAAGAGTAAGAAAGGAAGGCCATGTGTAGGTATAGCGTGTGCCCACATCTTGATTTTACTCTTATTGTGGCAAATATTAAACGGTGTAAGGGAAGGCAATCTGTTCACTTCCCCAGGAGATGGGTTCGATTCCCGGGCGGAGTGGAAAAATTTGGGCGGCTTTTCCGATACCCTACGCCCCTGTCCACCCAGCAGCTAGTGAATGGGTACCAGGTATTAATCGGGGATTGTGTCCCGTCTCCTGTAATTCTCCCCGTCTCCTATAATTCCTTCCCATTCTGTCTCTCTCCGGTATAATGACCACAGATGTTGCGCCGACTAAACGAAACTTTCCAAACTTCCCGAGAGATGGACAGTTTTACCCGTGAATTAGTGTGTTGCTTTTCCTTAATGTTATTCTTCAAGTTCTCTCACCTTATTTTCTTGTGTGTTTGCCTTCATGTCATCGGCCTTTGTTATCCTTGTCCTTTTTTTGTATATATTTTCTCCTCTAAACTCTCTCCTTCATTTTTTTTTTTTTTGTGTGTGTGTGTGTGCGTTCATCTTCCTTTCTTTCCCTTTGTTTTCCTTATGTCTTATTTTTGTTTATATTTTCTCCTCCTACTCTCTCCTTCATTTATTTTTTTGTGTATGTGGGTTCATCTTCCTTTCTTTTCCCTGTGTTTTCCTGCTTTCTTATTTTGGTTAACTGTTTTTCCTTCATTCTTCTCTTCATTTTCCACATTTTTCTTACTTTCTCCCTTTTGCCGTTTTTCCTTGCTTCAGTAATCATATATTTTCTATCGTTTTCTGCTTGCTTTTTTTATCAATTATACGATTATCTCACACTTTCATGCCTCTAGAGTGAACGATGGCCCCGAACACACTCAAAAATAAAAAATAAATAAATAAATAAACGACAAAAATTAATAAAACCTACAAACTAAAAAGTATCATCAAATCCATATCGCTGCCGGCGGTGCTGGTGTAGATGGTGATGGTGGTGATGACGATGATAGGGGTGATTAGGACTCGCTGTGGAGGTGGTAACAGTGGGTGATGGGATGGGGTGTTGATACTGGGTGGTGGTGGTGGTGGAGGGATGGTGGGGGGGGCGGGCCCGGTGGTAGTGGTGGTGGTTGGGGGATAATGGTGGGAAGGGATGGTGATGGTGTGTGTGAGTGTGTGTGTGTGTGTGTGTGTGTGTGTGTGTGTGTGTGTGAAATGGTTAAGAGTAAGTGCAAGGAGGAGGAGGAAGAGAATGAAGGAAGAGAAGGAAGAGGAAAATAGGGGAAGAGGGTAAAGAGGAAGAGGAAGGGTATTGAATAGAATCAAAGAAGCAGGCGAAGAAAAAAAAGAGGAAGAGGAAAGGGAGGAAACAAATATAAAAGAGAAGAAGACGAAGAGGAAGCAAATCTAAAAGAGAAGAAGAAAAAGAAGAGGAAGCAAATTTAAAAGAGAAGAAGAAGACAAAGAGGAAGCAAATTTAATAGAGAAGAAGAAGAAAAATAAGAGGAAGCAAATTTAAAAGAGAAGAAGAAAACGAAGAGGAAGCAAATTTAATAGAGAAGAAGAAGACGAAGAGGAAGCAAATTTAATAGAGAAGAAGAAGAAAAATAAGAGGAAGCAAATTTAAAAGAGAAGAAAACGAAGAGGAAGCAAATTTTAAAGAGAAGAAGACGAAGAAGAAGCAAATTTAAAAGAGAAGAAGAAAAATAAGAGGAAGCAAATTTAAAAGAGAAGAAGACGAGGAAGAAGCAAATTTAAAAGAGAAGAAAACGAAGAGGAAGCAAATTTTAAAGAGAAGAAGACGAAGAAGAAGCAAATTTAAAAGAGAAGAAGACGAAGAAGAAGCAAATTTAAAAGAGAAGAAGACGAAGAAGAAGCAAATTTAAAAGAGAAGAAGAAAAAGAAGAGGAAGCAAATTTAAAAGAGAAGAAGAAGAAGACGAAGAGGAAGCAAATTTAAAAGAGAAGAAGAAAAAGAAGAGGAAGCAAATTTAAAAGAGAAGAAGAAAAAGAAGAGGAAGCAAATTTAAAAGAGAAGAAGAAAAAGAAGAGGAAGCAAATTTAAAAGAGAAGAAGAAAAAGAAGAGGAAGCAAATTTAAAAGAGAAGAAGAAAACGACGAAGAGGAAGCAAATTTAAAAGAGAAGAAGAAGAAGACGAAGAGGAAGCAAATTTAAAAGAGAAGAAGAAAACGAAGAGAAAGCAAATTTAAAAAAGAAGAAGAAAACGACGAAGAGGAAGCAAATTTAAAAGAGAAGAAGAAAACGAAGAGGAAGCAAATTTAAAAGAGAAGAAGAAAACGACGAAGAGGAAGCAAATTTAAAAGAGAAGAAGAAAACGAAGAGGAAGCAAATTTAAAAGAGAAGAAGAAAACGACGAAGAGGAAGCAAATTTAAAAGAGAAGAAGAAAACGAAGAGAAAGCAAATTTAAAAAAGAAGAAGAAAACGACGAAGAGGAAGCAAATTTAAAAGAGAAGAAGAAAACGAATAGGAAGCAAATTTAAAAGAGAAGAAGAAAACGACGAAGAGGAAGCAAATTTAAAAGAGAAGAAGAAGAAGACGAAGAGGAAGCAAATTTAAAAGAGAAGAAGATAAAGAAGAGGAAGCAAATTTAAAAGAGAAGAAGAAGACGAAGAGGAAGCAAATTTAAAAGAGAAGAAGAAGACGAAGAGGAAGAAATAGGAAAAAAAAAGGAGATAAGGGAGACGGAGAAGGAGGCGGCTGTTAAGAGTAAATTGGGTGAATTAATTTAGTGTAGGAGTGTACGAGGAGGAGGAGGAGGAGGAGGAGGAGGAGGAGGAGGAGGAGGAAGAGGAATGTACAAAATGGTCTACTGTAAAAGACTTTCCCCTCCTTGTCTTTTTCTTCCTCTTTTATCACATTTTCCTTCTTCCTCTTTTTTTTTCTTTTTTTGCTCTTTCATTCTCCCGTGACCTGTTTATAAGGATATGCATTGTTGTGTGTGTGTGTCTGTGTGTGTGTGTGTGTGTGTGTGTGTGTGTGTGTGTGTGTGTGTGTGTGTGTGTGTGTGTGTGAGGGAGGTAGGGAAAAAGAAAGAAAGAAAGAAAAAGAGAAAGAAAAAGAGGAAGAGAGAAAGAAAGAGAGAGAGAGAGAAAGAAAGAAAGAAAGAAAGAAAGGGAGATAGACAGATTGAAGTAAAAATAAAACGAGAAAAATAAAATAAAAAAGAAGAAAGGATAAAAGAAAAAAGGAAAGAAATTGAAGGATTAAAAAAGAGCGAAAACTGTGTGTGTGTGTGTGTGTGTGTGTGTGTGTGTGTGTGTGTGTGTGTGTGTGTGTGTGTGTGTGTAATTGAGTTATTTTCTTTTTTTTCTCCTCCTTTACCTTCTTTCTTCCCCCTCTTCCTCTATTATCACGTTTTCCATTCCCCTCCTTCTTTATTCTCAGTAATTAAGCAAACGTCCTAATTCTCTCTCTCTCAAGGTTACGAATATATAAAAGAAAAAAGGAGAGAATAATATTGAGGAAGAGGAGGAGGAGGAGGAGGAGGAGGAGGAGGAGGAAGAGACAGTGGAGGATGAGATAAAAGTAGGTATGGAGGAAAAAAAAGACTAGAGAGAGAGAGAGAGAGAGAGAGAGAGAGAGAGAGAGAGGGGGGGTGGAAGCGAGGGAGTGTAGATAATTGTAGAAAGAGAAGAGGAATAAATTAAGGAAGAGGCGGAGGAAGAGGAGAGGAGGGGAAAAACAAATAATAATAATAATAATAATAATAATAATGATAATAATAATAATAATAATAATAATAATAATAATAATAATAATAATAGGAGAAGAAGAAGAAGAAGAAGACAAAGGGGGAAGAAGAAGAATATAAATAGAAGAAGAAGAAGAAGAAGAAGAAGAAGAAGGGGAATGAGAAGATATAGATGAAGATGATAAAAAGATGAAAAATGAAGATGGGAAGATTAGAAAACGGGAAGAGGAAGAAAAGGAAAAGAGGAAGAAGAGGAAGAGAAGAAAAAATACCCAAAAAAGAAAAGGAAAGGAAGAAAAGAAAGAAGGGAAGAAGAAGCGAGGCGGATAGCGGAAAGACGGAGTGGATAACGCTGAGGAAGAGGAGGAGGAGGAGGAGGAGGAGGAGGAGGAGGAGGAGATAATGGGAGGAGGCCGTGACAAGGGATACATGGGGAGGAGATGAGAATGGACGTCAGGGAGAGCTTATCAAGTCTCCTCCCTTCTCCCTCTTCCTCCCTTACTCTTCTCTCCCTTCTCCTTCCTCCTTTTTCTTTCCTTCTTTCCTCTCTTCTAACTCTATATTCTTTCTTTTTCTCTTCCCTCCCTTCTCCCTCCTCCTCCTCCTCCTCCTCCTCCCTTTCTCTCTTTCTCTTCCCTCCCTTCTTCCTCCTCCTCTCTCTCCCTTTCCTTCGTTAATCTACAATTTTCTCCTTCGTTTACTTTCCTTCCTCCCATTCTCTTCTGTCTTCTCATTTAATATTCCTTCACTTCCTTTTTCTTCCTCCTCTCTTCCTCTTCCTTCCCTTCTTTCCTCTGCACCTTCTTCCTCCTTTTACTTTCCTTCCTTCCTCCCATCCTTCCATCTCACTTCTATCTTCTTATTCGATATTCTTTCCCTCCTTTCTTCCTCTTCCTCCCTCCCTCTCCTTTCCCTTCCTTTCTTCACCTCTTTCTTCCTCCTTTTCCTTCCTTTCTTCCTCTCTTTTCACCTCTGTATTTTTTCATCTTATTCTCCTTCTCCAGTTTTTATTCCTCCTTGCCTTCTATTGTCGTCTTTTTCTTCTTTTCTTTACACTTTCTTCTCTTTCCCTCCTTCATCTTTCTCTCATCTTTCTTATCTCCTCATATTCTTTCCTCTTACACTCCTCTTCCTCTTCCCCTTCCTCCTATTCTTCCTCTTGTCTATACATTTGTTATTTCACTTTTCCTTTTCTTTCCTCTACTTCCTTCATTCTTTCGTCCTTCACCTAATCTTGTTTTCTCTTTCTTCTCCCTTTTCCTCTATGTCTCCTTATTCTTTTCCTCATTTTCCTCTTCTTCTCCTCTTTTATCCATTCCTCCAGTACTCTTTCTCTCCCTTCCTTAACCTTCCTTCCTTCCTTCTTTCCTTCCTCCGTATCTCTTTCGTTTCTCTTTCCTCCTTTTATTTTTTTCCTTTTGTTCTTTTCCTCATTTTCCTCCTCTTCTCCTCATTTATTCATTCCTCCAGTACTCTTTCTCTCCCTTCCTTAACCTAATTTCCTTCCCTTCCTTCCTTCCTTCCTCCGTATCTCTTTCGTTTGCTCTTTCCTCCTCCCTCTCTCTCCTTCCTCCACCCACGCCTCCGTCACCTCCCTGTATCCCTTTCTTCATTTCCTCCTCTCTCTCCTTCCCTTCCTCCCTGTCTCTCTCCCTTCCTTCCTCCCTTCCTTGCCCTCTCCTCTTTCTCAAGGTTAGTAATACAACCGCTGACACCACCACCACCATCACCACCACCACCACCACCACCACGACCACGACTACTACAACCAACATCACCACCACCGCCACCACTATTACTACTACTACTATTACTACTACTACTTCTACTACTACCACTACTACTACCACTACTACTACTACTAGCTCAAACAAGGCTCCTATTACAAAACTCATTCTCCTAATAGCACCGCTCCCAACTTTAATATATATAATGATGATGGGAAAGAAATGATTATAAGTAGTAATTAATCTACTTGTGTGTACTGCCACGCGGGCTAAAAGGAATTCCTGCCCGGACGAAAGAAAAATTAAGAGAGTTTAATCGATGAGGCTTTTTATTTAATTTATTTTCTCGTTCTCGTTGGGTCACGTGTCCAATCTATATATATCAATTAGAATGTGGAGGTGGATAAAGATGTGGAGGCCAGGTGTGGGTGTGGGTGTGAGTGGAGCGAGGTCTTTATATGTGTGTGTGTGTGTGTGTGTGTGTGTGCGTGTACATCCTCACGGCTATCAATAACACTGCAACCATCACAAACATCAATGCCACCAGTTCACCACCATCACCACCATCACCACCACCACCATCACCACCATCACCACCATCACCACCACGGAGGGTCTGACAGAGGCAACTTGTGTCCACCTCATTAACGTCCTCCTCCTCCTCCTCCTCCTCCTCCTCCTCCTCCTCCTCCTCCTCCTCACCCTAATAGTCTACAAATTTGTGTGTCAACATTTAGAGGAAAGTAGTAGTAGTAGTAGTAAGTAGTAGTAGTAGTTAAGTAGTAGTAGCAATAGTAGAAGTAGTAGTAGTTGTTGTTGTTGTTATTGATGTAATTCTTGTTATTTTTTTGTTTTCCATTCCGTCTTTTTTCTACTCGTCTTGATTCTTCTATTTTCTTCCTTTTTTTCACTTTTTTTCTCACTTCTCTTGTTTCCTCATTCCTCTAAGTTTTTTGTTTGTTTGTTTTGTTTGTTTTGTTTACTCTTGTTTCGTCTTTTCATTTTCCCATTTTCCCTCTTCCCATCTTCCCTCTTCCCATCTTCCCTCTTCCCATTTTCCCTCTTCCCATCTTCCCTCTTCCTATTTTCCCTCTTCCCATTTTCCCTCTTCCCATCTTCCCTCTTCCTATTTTCCCTCTTCCCATTTTCCCTCTTCCCATCTTCCCTCTTCCCATCTTCCCTCTTCCCATCTTCCCTCTTCCCATTTTCCCTCTTCCCATCTTCCCTCTTCCCATCTTCCCTCTTCCTATTTTCCCTCTTCCCATTTTCCCTCTTCCCATCTTCCCTCTTCCCATCTTCCCTCTTCCCATTTTCCCTCTTCCCATCTTCCCTCTTCCCATTTTCCCTCTTCCCATCTTCCCTCTTCCCATTTTCCCTCTTCCCATCTTCCCTCTTCCCATTTTCCCTCTTCCCATCTTCCCTCTTCCCATTTTCCCTCTTCCCATCTTCCCTCTTCCCATTTTCTCCTCTTCCCATTTTCTCCTCTTCCCATCTTCCCTCTTCCCATCTTCCCTCTTCCCATCTTCCCCTCTTCCCATCATCCTCTTCCCATCTTCCCTCTTCCCATCCTCCCATTTTCCCTCTTCCCATCTTCCTCTTCCCATTTTCTCTCTTCCCATCTTCCCTCTTCCCATTTTCCTCTCTTCCCATCTTCCCTCTTCCCATTTTCCCTCTTCCCATTTTCCCTCTTCCCATTTTCTCTCTTCCCATCTTCCCTCTTCCCATTTTCCTCTTCCCATCTTCTCCTCTTCCCATTTTCCCTCTTCCCATTTTCTCCTCTTCCCATCTTCCCTCTTCCCATTTTCCCTCTTCTTCCCATCTTCCCTCTTCCCATCTTCCCTCTTCCCATCCTCCTGTCTTCCCATTTTCCTCTTCCCATCTTTCCTCTTCCCATCTTCCCTCTTCCCATATTCCCTCTTCCCATTTTCCCTCTTCCCATCTTCCCTCTTCCCATTTTCCCTCTTCCCATCTTCCCTCTTCCCATATACCCTCTTCCCATCTTCCCTCTTCCCATCTTCCCTCTTCCCATCTTCCCTCTTCCCATCCTCCCGTCTTCCCATTTTCCCTCTTCCCATCTTCCCTCTTCCCATCTTCCCTCTTCCCATCTTCCCTCTTTCCATCTTCCCTCTTCCCATCTTCCCTCTTCCCATCCTCCCGTCTTCCCATTTTCCCTCTTCCCATTTTCCCTCTTCCCATCTTCCCTCTTCCCATCTTCCCTCTTCCCATCCTCCCGTCTTCCCATTTTCCTTCTTCCCATCCTCCCATTTTCCCATCTTCCCATCCTCCCATTTTCCCATCCATCTTCCCATCTTCCCGTTTTCCCATCTTCCCATCCTCCTCTCTTCCTTCTTCCCATCGTCTCATCTTTTCACCTCTCCATTTTCTAGGAAGGGAGAAACAGATAAAGAAGAAAAGGAAGGAAGGTAGAAAATATGAAGGAAAAGGAAGGAAGGGAGAACAGGTAAATAAAAAGAGGAGGAGGAGGAAAACAACGAGAGGTAGAATGATCAGGAGAATGAGGAAGAGGGGAGAGAGGGAGGAGGAGGAGGAGGAGGAGGAGGAGGAATATATAGAAATCAAGTACAGGAACAGAATAGCCGAAGAAAAGAAGAAGAAAAATATGTTATGAATCTCTCTCTCTCTCTCTCTCTCTCTCTCTCTCTCTCTCTCTCTCTCTCTCTCTCTCCACTTTTTCTCTTCTTTTACTCTTTTTTCACTTTTTTCTTTTCTTTTTTCTCTTTCTTTCCTTTCTCTATTCCTTCTTATTTCTCTCTCTCTCTCTCTCTCTCTCTCTCTCTCTCTCCATGGTCACAGGGTTTCATGGGCACTGATAATTGATGGATTTTGGCAACTTTGAAGCAATATTAATTTAGAAGTTGATGAAACAATAGTTAGTGGAGGTGATCGCGGTGGTGGTGGTGGTGGGGGTGATAATGGTGGTGGTGATGGTGGTGGTGGTGGTGATAATGGTGGTGGTGGTGGTGATGGTAGTCTGGGTTCAGTTCGTTTGTGTGTGTGTGTGTGAGAGAGAGAGAGAGAGAGAGAGAGAGAGAGAGAGAGAGAGAGAGAGAGAGAGAGAGAGAGAATGCTAGTGGTGTTAGTGGTGGTGATTTGGCTAACTAGTATTCATCACCACCACCACCACCATCACCACCACCACCACCACCACCACACTAGAAATCACGGAATACAAATAGTTTCAAGAAGAGGAAGAGGAAGAGAAGGAGGAGGAGGAGGAGGGAAAGGAACACGAAGAAGAAGAGGAAAAAGAAGAAGTAGAAGAAGAAGAAGAAGAAGAAGAAGAGTGGGGACATAGTAATGAGGGAAGGAGAAAGACGAAATAAGTAAGAAAAAAAAAGGAAACTAATGAAGAAAAGAAGAAAGGTCGTGAAAGAGGGAGAAAAGGATAATAAGGATAAGGACGATGATGAAAAGGATAAGAATTGAGGAAAATTAGAATAGAGGAAAGGACGAGGATGAATATAAAAAAGAAATGGGAAAATATCAATGAAAGGAGATGAAGAGGAGGGGAACGAAGAATGGGGGACGAAGAAGAGGAAAAAGAAGAGTGCGGAAGAGGAAGAGGAAATGAAGTAAACTGAAGAAAAGAGGAAGAGGACGAAGAAGAGGAAAAAGAAGAGTGAGGAAGAGGAAATTAAGTAACCTGAAGAAAAAGAGGAAGAGGACGAAGAAGAGGAAAATTACGAAGAGAATCAAGAGGACGAGGAAAAAGAGGAAAATGGGGCAGAGGAAAAGGAGGGAAAAGAAGACAGGAATGAGGAGGAGGACGAAGAAAGAAGAGGAAAAGAAGAGGAAGAAGAGGAGGCCGAGGAAGATAAGAAGAAAATGAGGATGTGGACGAAGAAGAGGAGGAAAAAGAAGACGTATATAAGGAGGAAGAAGAGGAAGAGGAGGAAAATTAGAACGATTATGAGGAAAATGATGAAAATGAAGAAAATACCAGAGGAGAATAATCAGGAAAACGAGGAAGAAAAAAAGTAAAACGAAGGGAACGAAGAGGATGATGAAGGAGAGGAAAATAGAAAAATCGAGAAATGAGGAACAGAATGACGGAAGAGAAGAAGAAGAAAAAGAAGATGAAAGACAAACCTGAAGAAAAGAATGATAACGGGGAAGAAGAAGATGAAGAAGAAGAAGAAGAAGATGAAAATGAAGATGAAGATGAAGAAGATGAAGAAGAAGAAGATGATGAAGAAGAAGATGATGAAGAAGAAGATGATGAAGAAGAAGATGATGAAGAAGAAGATGATGAAGAAGAAGATGAAGAAGAAAAAGATGAAGAAGAAAAAGATGAAGAAGAAAAAAAATGAAGAAGAAAAAGATGAAGAAGAAAAAGATGAAGAAGAAAAAGATGAAGAAGAAGATGAAGAAGAAGAAGAAGAAGAAGAAGAAGATGAAGATGAAGATGAAGATGAAGATGAAGATGAAGATGAAGAAGAAGATGAAGAAGAAGAAGAAGAAGAAGAAGAAGAAGAAGAAGAAGATGATGAAGATGAAGATGAAGATGAAGATGAAGAAAGGAGGAGGAGGAAGAAGAAAATTAACGAAAGAACAGAGACGGAGAAGAAGAAAAGAAAAAAAT
Source organism: Eriocheir sinensis (assembly GCF_024679095.1). NCBI lineage: Eukaryota > Metazoa > Arthropoda > Malacostraca > Decapoda > Varunidae > Eriocheir > Eriocheir sinensis. The sequence goes on along the minus strand of NW_026112376.1, from coordinate 88,763 downwards.
ATAGAAAATAAAACGGGAAAAGGAATAAGAAAAGAGGATAAAGAAGAAATAAAAAAAGAATAGAACTAGAAGGAAAATATAAAAAGAAAGGAGAAATGGAGAAGAAAGAAGACAACGAAGACTGATCAATAGACGAAAAAGAAAAAAAAATTAAGCAAAACAACAACAACAACAACAACCAGGCCAAGCAATTTTCCCCTGACCCAAGTGAAGTGTTGACCTTCGTGCATAACAAGCGGGTTCGGGACGCGTCGCAAACGTGTCCTGAGCTTGTCTTGAACGTGTCGCGCTAAATTAATGATTCGGCAAGACAAGGGAAGTGAGACGCGGGCCGCCATCAACCTTGCAAAATCTCAACACCGCCTCTTGTCACGACTGGAGGAGGAGGAGGAGGAGGAGGAAGACGTGGAGGAGGAGGAGGAGGAAGACGAGGAGGAGGAGGAGAAGGGTTCTAAAACATTACATCTCAGAAGACAAAAAGGACGGAAAATAGAATGAATAGAACGAGGAGGTAATAAATTAAGGGGAGGACAAGAGGGAGAACAGTGAGGATGTTGAGAATGGCAAAGATGATGATGAGGAGGAGGAGGAAGAAGAGGAAGAGGAGGAGGAGGGGGTGGGGTGACTAGAAACATGGAAACATGGAAATGCAGGCAACAGAAAGCCTATTGGCTCATTACGAGGTCGCCCGCTTGGGTGATTTAATCCGCTCGACCGCCACTTGGGGCTTGATGAGCAGATGAAAGCACCTCGACATTGAGGACCAGATGAAAGCCCCTTGTTATTCAGTTTACTCCCGACGCAGCGAAATGACGGTCGATTCTATATTTGAAGGAGTTGATGGTATTCGCATTTTCTACTTCTGAGGGAAGATTGTTCCAGTGGCGGATGACTCGGTTTGAAAAGAAACTCCTTCCAATGTCTGTGTTACATCGACTCGACTGAATGGGTAGTTCTTGAGTTGGTTTGCAGTTCAAAGAATTTGGAGTAATCGACGTTATTGAACTTTTTTAGATACTTGAAGACTTGAATCATATCCCCTCGCAGGCGCCTTTTCTCCAATGTAAAGAGATTGAGTTGCTTGAGTCGTTCCTCGTACGGTTGAGCCCTTAAGGTTGGAATAATCTTTGTGGCGCGTCGTTGAATCCTTTCCAGTAGATCAATGTCCTTTCTGTAATTAGGAGACCAGAACTGTACTGCATACTCGAGGTGCTGTCTTACCATGGAATTATACAAGGATAGCATCACGTCTGGTGTTTTACACTCGAAGTTCCTCGCTATGAACCCGAGCATAGTGTTGGCTTTGCTGTATGCTTTTTTTACAGTGATTCGCGTGTTTCAGGTCACTGCTGATAGTGACTCCAAGATCCTTTTCCTCCTGCATCGCTTGCAGAGGTCTCCCATTCATGATGTATGTGTGGTTACTATTTTGGGACCCAATCTGCATGACTTTGCATTTGTCAACATTAAAAGACATTTGCCATTTTTCCGACCATTCGATAATGTGATTGAGGTCTTTCTGAATGATTTCGCAGTCGGTATTTGTGAGGGCCTCTCCACCCACCTTGGTGTCATCTGCAAATTTCGATATTGTGGATTTCAGTCCTGATTCTAGGTCATTGATATATATGATAAAGAGGATGGGTCCCAGCACTGACCCTTGAGGCACTCCACTAGTGACTGGAAGCCAATCGGAAGGCTGTCCGTTGAGTAGTACTCGTTGTTTTCTGTCGGTGAGCCAATCTCTTATCCACGCGATCAGATTGGCTCCAATGCCCGCCGAGTGCAGTTTCTTAAGGAGTCGCTCGTACGTACCTTGTCGAAGGCTTTCTGAAAGTCCAGGTATATAACATCACTGGGGATGTGGGCATCCCAGTTCTTATATATACCTTGGAAGAAGTCTAATAAATTCGTTAGGCAGGAGCGCTTGTTTCTGAAGCCATGCTGGGTGTCGGAGATTATATTATTGTTTTCTAGAAATTTAACAAATTTATCTCTAGTAATCTTTTCGAGTATTTTTCCTGCCACTGATGTCAAACTTATGGGCCTGTAGTTTAATGCAACGCTTTTGTCTCCTTTTTTGAAAATCGGTGTTACGTTCGCCATCTTCCAGTCTTCCGGGACCTTGTTTAGTTGGACTGACCGGTTGAATATGTTAGTGAGTGGTTGAAGTATTTGTTGTTTAAGCTCTTTTAATAACCGCGGGGACAAACTGTCGGGTCCCGTTGACTTGTTCGTGTCGAGTTTGTCCAAGTACTTTATTACTTCTTGGTCGCATATTGTGTCAGTTTCCAGCGGCGTGATCTCACTCGGCGGGTCAGGACCCTCGGGAATGGTTTCGATGTCCTCGACTGTGAAGAAGAGATATAGGGAAGGGAAGGAAGAATGATCAAGGAAAAAGGAAGGAAGGAAAATAAGATACACCACAAAAGGAAAGAGATAAAAGTTAAAGGAAATAAAGAAGGAAGAGAGAAAAGATAAAGAAAATGGAAAAGAGCAAAAATGAAGGATAAAAGAAGGAAAAGAGAAAACATAAGAACGTAAGGAGTCTGCAAGAGGCCGGTTGGCCTACACAAGGCTGCAGAAGGAGGAAAAGGAGGAGGAGGAGGAGGACAAAAAGAAGAACGAAAAGAAGAGAAAGATGCTAAGAAGGAGAAAGAGAAGGAGGAGGAGGAGAAGGAGAGTGCGAAAGGAGGAGGAGGAGGAGAAGGAGAGTGCGAAAGGAGGAGGAGGAGGAGGAGGACGAGAAGGAGGAGGAGAACAAAAAGGACAAGAAGAAGAGGAAGAGGATGTTAAGAATGGGAAAAAGATGACGAAAGCGAAGGAGATGGAAGAGGAGGAGAAGAAGGAGTAGAAGAAGAAGAAGAAGAAGAAGAAATAGAAGACGTAGAAGAAGTAGAAATAGAAGTAGAAGAAGAACAAGAAGAACAAGAAGTAGAAGAACAAGAAGAAGAAGAAGAAGAAGAGGAGTAGGAGGATGAGGAGGATTCTAAAACATTGAAGGCCTCGTCGGAGCTAAGCAGAAAACGGCATACAGGAACCCTTTGTGACGGAGGCTCAGCGCGCGGGCTCTCTGCGGCGACGGACACAGCGGCAAAACTTTCTCAAAATGTCATCAATACTGCAGGACTTCCGAGCGTACCAGGGAGGGAGGGAGAGGGAGAGATGGAGGAAGGAAGGGAGATAAGAGTGCATATAGAAACAAGAGGGAGAGAGAGGAAATGGGACAGAGGAAGAGAGGGAGGAAGGAAGGGAGATCGGGGTGAGGAAAAGACAGAGGAAGAGTTCGAGGGAGGAAGGAAGAGAAATGGGGTTGGGGGAGTAGGAAGAGAAGCAAGAGGGAGAGAGGAAGGGAAGAAGGGAGATAAGGGTGGTGAGGGAAACAAGAGAGAGAGGGAGGGAGGGCGGGAGGGAGATGCAGGTTTAGGAAGAGAGAGAGGGAAAAAAGGACATGGGTAATGGAAGTAATGAGAGAGAGAGAGAGAGAGAGAGAGAGAGAGAGAGAGAGAGAGAGAGAGAGAGAGAGAGAGAGGACTGAAAGAAAGGAAAAAGAATAGGATAAAAGGAATAAGGAAAGAATTTATGGAGAAAAAGAAGGTAGAAAGGAAGGAAGGAAGGGAGGGAGAAAAGATGAAGGGAATAAGGGTAGAATGAGAGAAGAGATAAAGGGAAGGAAAGGAAGAATGATCAAGGAAAAAGGAATTAAGGAAAATAAGATAAAGCACAAAAGGAAAGAGAGAAAAGTTAAAGGAAATAAAGAAGGAAGAGAGAAAAAATAAAAGAAACGGGAAGGAAAAGAGAAAGATAAAGAAAATGGAAGAAAGAAAAAATGAAGGAAAGAAGGAAAAGAGAAAACATAAAAACGTAAGGAGTCTCGTGTAATCCTAACCCAACCTTATCTCACTATCCATGAATTTATCCAACCTCTTCTTGAATGTATCTATGGTATTGGCACCCACAACATGACTGTCAAGTCTATTTCATTCATCCACCACTCTATTGGTAAACAAATTCTTGCCTGTCTTTTTTAATCTGAATTTATCTAACTTAAATCCATTGCTACGCGTCCTACCTGGTTCTTTAACAACCAAAACCCTATTGACATCCCCTTTAATAAAGCCCTTCATCCATTTATAGACTTCGATCAAGTCTCCTCGCAACCTTCGCCTTTCCAGCGAGTGTAGATTTAACTGCTTCAGCCTGTCTTCATAAGGCAAGTTTCTCACCCCCTGAATCATATTTGTCATCCTCCTCTGTACAGATTCTAACATCTTGATATCCATTCTATAGTAGGGGGACCAGAACTCAACCGCATAATCGAGATGAGGTCTAACTAGTGCTAAGTAAAGTTTGAGGATGACTTCAGCGCTCCTATTGCTTACGCTCCTTGAGATGAAACCAAGTACTCTGTTCGTTCGATTTTTAGCTTCAATGCATTGAGCCCTAGGACGGCGGTCAGCGCTCACTAAGACTCCTAAGTCCCTCTCACACCCAGACCTGCTTACATGAGTGTCATTTAAAGAGTAATTGTGTGAGTGGTTATTTCTACCTAGACTCAGAATGCTACACTTCCCGACATTGAATTCGATCTGCCACTTCCCCGCCCAATCATATAGTTTGTCAAGCTCATCCTGGAGAACGCTAGCGTCCCTGTCTGATTGGATTACTCTACCGAAGGGAGCGAAGATGAAGGAAAAGAGAAGACAGAGGCCGGATATGAATAACGACGGAGAGGAAGGAAAAAGGGAGTGGAAAGGAGAGAAAGAGAGAGAAAAAAAAAAGAGAGGGAGAGAAAGAAAAATGAAGAGGTAGAAAGAAAGAGAAAGAAAAAGAAACAAAGGAAGAAAAAAGAAAAGAAGCGAAAGAAAGAGAAAAAGAAGAAAGATAAGAAAAAAGGAAAAAGAAAAAAACAACACTAAGAAAATAAAGAAGGAAGGAGGAGAGGAATACTATTAGAAACAACAGAAAAGATAGGAAAAAGATAAAAGAAGAAAATAAGCAAGAAAACATTGGCGTGTGTGACTTAAGCTTAATGAAAGACGAAAGGAAAGAAGGAAACACGGAAAGGATGAAAAAAAAAAAAAGCAAAGTAAGAAAACAAGAAAAGAGGAAAGAAGGGAGGAAAGTGAAATAAGCTAACAAGGATAGAAAAGGAGATGGAGAGAGCGGGAAACAAAGAGAGATGAAGAAAGAGAGAAAGAAAATGAAGAGAAAAAAAGGAGTAAAAAAAAGAAAAGAGAAGCGAGAGAAAGAGAAAAAGAAGAATGATTAGAAAAAAGGAAAGAGAAGAAAAGAAAACTATTGAGAAAGTATTGAATAGAGAAAAGAGAATCAACAAAAAGGAAGAGGAAGAAAGGAAGGAGGAGGGAGAGGAATAAGGTGATGTATGAGGAACACCACTCCATCACCACTCCATCACCACCTCGGAGTGAATACAAGAGTCACCACTACCATCACCACTACGTCACTGCCACCACTACCACCATCACGACCCATGTCACTACCACTCCACCATCTCCACCGTATCACACCACCACCACCACTTAAAAGAAATATGTCTGCTTTAGTGCATTCATCAACACCTCTTATGAGTCTCCCTTCATTCCCCCCTTAGCTCAAACGTTTTGGCGCGAGGTTCGTTTTCATCTTCTCTTTCCTCTTCTCCTCTCTTTCCTACTTTTTATCTCGGGTTGTTTTCTTTTCTTATCTTTTTCCTCTTTCTCCTTCTTTCGCTCGTTCTTTTAATTTTTTTTTATCTATTTCTTCTCCTCCTCCTCCTCCTCCTCCTCCTTACTTCTTCATCTTCTTATTTGCTTTTTTATGTTTCATCTCCCGCTTCGTATTTCTTAATTTCCTTCGCATTTGTTTCCATAAGTTCTAATTCTTTTTTTTTTTTTTTATTTGTTCCTGTGCCATCTTCTAAGACTTATTGATTTTTTGTTTATTTACTCTTTTCACTGCTTTGTTTTCTTCTCTTTTTAGCGCATTTTGTTGTTGTTTTCTGTTATTTTTGTGTATATTTTCTTCATGCATTTTTTTTTTACTTTGTCTTCATTTTCTTTCTTCGTTTCCTTTTTTTCTTGGATTTTACTTTTCACTGATTTATTTTCTTCCCTTCAAGTCATGTTTTTGTTGTTGTTTTCTGTTATTTTGTGTATTTTCTTCATAATTTTTTTTTCATATTTTGTCTTCATTTTCTTTCTTCAATTCCTCTTTTCTTGGATTTTACTTTTCACTGATTTATTTTCTTCTCTTCAAGTCATGTTTTTGTTGTTTTCTGTTATTTTTGTGTATATTTTCTTCATTCATTTTTTTTCATATTTTGTCTTCATTTTCTTTCTTCATTTCCTTTTTTTCTTGGATTTCACTTTTCCCTGATTTATTTTCTTCTCTTCAAGTCATGTTTTTGTTGTTGTTTTCTGTTATTTTCGTGTATTTTCTTCATAATTTTTTTTTTCATATTTTGTCTTCATTTTCTTTCTTCATTTCCTCTTTTCTTGGATTTTACTTTTCTCTGATTTATTTTCTTCTCCAAGTCATGTTTTTGTTGTTGTTTTCTGTTATTTCTTGTATATTTTCTTCAAACATTTTTTTTCATATTTTGTCTTCATTTCAAGTGCTACATTTATATTTGCTGTTAAATATTCGCTTGGTAATACATTTTTCCCCTAGTATTTCTTGTTTCTATATAATATTTTCACCACCAACGTTTTCCCAGGTAATATTTTCCTACCTTTAATAAAACCCTTCTGTTAGCCTCTTATCAAGTGCAACGTTCCTCTCGCTTTTAAATACTTGCCTGGTAATACATTTTTTATTTCGGTCATATATTGTTTCTGTGTAATACTTTCCCTTCGTTTTCCCCAGTAATGTTTTCCTAGTTGTAATAATTACCTACTATTACTCTTTTCCTTGTGTTACTTCCTTCGTTTTCCCAGATATTGCTTTCCTAATTGTAATACTTTCCCACTCTTAGTCTTTTTCCAGTGTTACATTCCTCCAGCTGTTAAATATTCGTTTGGTAATTATTTTTTTCTTCTCGATCATTTCTTGTTTGTATATAATATTTTCACCTTCCACGATTTCCCAAGTAATGTTTTCTACTTGTATTACTTTCCTAGTGCTACATTCCTCGAGCTGTTAAATATTAAGCCTCGTAAATACAACTTTCCTTTCTTCATGTCAATCCGAGTTTGTGTATAATATTTTCACCTTCCACGATATTTCCAAAGTAATGTTTTTCTACTTGTATTACTTTCCTAGTGCTACAAATCATCGAGCTGTTAAATATTAAGCCTCGCAAATGCAACTTTCTTTTCTTCATGTCAATCCGAGTTTGTGTATAACATTTTCACCTTCCACGATATTTCCCAAGTAATGTTTTCTACTTGTAATACTTTCCTAGTGCTACATTCCTCGAGCTATTTAAATGTTAAGCCTCGTGAATACAACTTTCTTTTCTTCATGTCAATCCGGGTTTGTGTATAATATTTTCACCTTCCACGATTTCCCAAGTAATGTTTTCTACTTGTAATACTTTCCTAGTGCTACAAATCATCGAGCTGTTAAATATTAAGCCTCGCAAATACAACTTTCTTTTCTTCATGTCAATCCGGGTTTGTGTATAATATTTTCACCTTCCACGATTTCCAAAGTAATGTTTTTCTACTTGTAATACTTTCCTAGTCCTACATTCCTCGAGCTGTTAAATATTAAGCCTCGCAAATACAACTTTCTTTTCTTCATGTCAATCCGAGTTTGTGCATAATATTTTCACCTTCCACGATATTTCCAAAGTAATGTTTTTCTACTTGTAATACTTTCCTAGTGCTACATTCCTCGAGCTGTTAAATATTAAGCCTCGCAAATGCAACTTTCTTTTCTTCATGTCAATCCGAGTTTGTGTATAACATTTTCACCTTCCACGATTTCCCAAGTAATGTTTTCTACTTGTATTACTTTCCTAGTGCTACATTCCTCGAGCTATTTAAATGTTAAGCCTCGTAAATACAACTTTCTTTTCTTCATGTCAATCCGGGTTTGTGTATAACATGTTCCCTATGTTTTCCCAAGTAATATTCTAATAATTGCAATACTGTCCTTCGCTTAGACTCTTATCAAGTGCTACATCTCCGCCTTGATATTACAGACCCCAGCGACCTTTACCCCCTTCAACGCCCTCACAGCCTCCCTCACCCCCGCAGAAGAGAGGGTGGGGTTGCGTCTATTGGTGGATCAGAAGTAAGGTCAGGTCTGTCTGGATTAGTAAAAGGGCTGTTACACTGGGCAAATTTTCCGTGGATCTAAGACAAACCACGATTTCCGCTGGCGTGGTTCTCAATTGTTTGTTGTTATTGCTGATGATGATGATGGTGAGTAATACCGTCGTCCTTCAGTGAAATCTACCGTAGCTTTGGAAGGTCGTGGACACGTCAGAAAACCACGGAAATATGAGAACCACGCCAGCGGAAATCGTGGTTTGACTGAAGATCCACGGAAAATTTGCCCAGCGTGATAGCCCCTTAACGCAGCGCACTCCACCACCCCGAGCTGTCTCCTCCATTCCCTGGTAAGACACTCATTTGTTTACTTATTCCCTTGATCATTTTCTTCATTTCCCCATTCCACGTCACTTCCCTTCAGTTCCCATACTCGGTGTTTTGTCTTTATGTTATCCTCCGCCTCCCCTCCCTCCTTCCTCTCCTTCCTGTTTCCCTTCTCTTCCCCACCTTCATTTTTACGAGAGTGAGGGGTAAGTGGTTA